>NC_138315.1:25967500-26252500 GCF_965601325.2 Salmo salar
AGACTAAAGCCGGACTGGGACCAGAAATCAGCCCTGGTATTTCTAACACACCAGCCCATTTCTTCCCTCGAGGCATCCCCATTATTAGCCAAATAAAGATTTAAAAAAAGTATAATTTAGACAAGCCCATTAGGCTAAAGATTAACCAGCCCATCTGGCATTTGCCAGAATTGCCCTATGGCCAGTTCATACCTGGCTCTATAGTCTACACTCTTAAAAAAAAAGGTCTTCCAAAAGTTTTTTAGGGCTGTCTCCAGAAGATAATCATTTTTGGTTCCAGGTTGAATTATTTTGAGTTCCATGTAGAAACCTGCAGTGGAAAGGGTTCTACATGGAACCCAAAAGGGTTCTACTTGGAACCAAAAGGGTTCTACCTGGAACCAAAAAGTGTTCCTCAAAGGGTTCTCCTATTGGGACAGCCGAAGAACCCTTTTCCGTTCTAGATAGCACCTTTTTTTCTAAGACTGTAACATCAGCAAACGACAGAAAGCAGGAGTGCTCTAGTCTAGCATCAGTAAACGTGTGGCCCCCCTGTGCAACAGCCCTTCAGCTCTCCACCTTCCTGTCCATATTGATCAGTGTTCTGTTCCAACAAAAATGCCCAGGATCCCCCCCCCCCCTCCCCCGGGGATGGTTAGGTTAACGTAGGCTAATGTGATTAGCATAAGGTTGTAAGAAATCAACATCTGATATAGGCAGAAAGATTAAATCATTGTTAATCTAACTGCACTGTCCAATTTACAGTAGCTATTACAGTGAAAGAATACCATGCAATTGTTTGAGGAGAGTGCACAATTATGAACTTGAAAATGTATGAATAAACCAATTATGCACATTTGGGCAGTCTTCATACAACATTTTGAACAGATATACAATGGTTCATTGGATCAGTCTAAAACCTTTCACATACACTGCTGCCATCTAGTGGCCAAAGTTTAAATTGCGCCTGGCCTGGAATAATACATTATGGCCTTTCTCTTGCATTTCAAAGATGATGGTACAAAAAAAATACAAAAAACCGCATGTTTTTTTGTTTGTATTATCTTTTACCAGATCTAATGTGTTATATTTGCCTACATTAATTTCACATTTCCACAAACTTCAAAGTGTTTCCTTTCAAATGGTATCAAGAATATGCATATCCTTGTTTCAGGTCCTGAGCTACAAGCAGTTAGATTCGGGTATGTCATTTTAGGTGAAAATTGGAAAAAAGGGGCAGATCAAAATTTTTCCCTCGCTGTCCAATGTTCACCAATACTCACAGAAAGAGGTGCATAGTACTTAATTCATTGTCAATGCAAAAATAAAGACATTATGTACCGACCAAAAATTTTACAGAAAATTGTCTACCAGAGACACCTTATCATACTCAAATTAAATGTTGTTTTTTGGATAAAAATTGTAAACATGTTCAAATTGTGAAACACAAAGTATGAAACTAAATGATTAGACAACAAAGATGTTGCTGGAATCTGTGACACAAACACACAAAAAAAGGCAGTACCATGTGGTATAGAATCTGATTTGTTGGGTTTAACGCCTGTGAGGTTACAGGGGGTGTTCCAGTACGAGAACGTAATCTCCAAGCTAATCTGTGCACCAGGTTCCTTTATGGCAGTGGAATTTTGATTCTCAGCATGCATGTGGTGAAGGTGAAAATTATTCTAAAGTCATGACTTTGGCCCCATGTTGCTGGGCCAAAGCACTGACTGTGTAGAAGGACATTGGGTCAAGATAATTGCAGACATATCGGGAAGCAGAGATAACCGTTTTATCTGACTCACCTCATATGTAATTGTCTGTCTTTTACCCTGATCATCTGACCATGTAAGTGTATGTCTCCATCTTTTGTATTTCATCTCAAAAATACATTATTCAGTCCAAGTAAATGACATTGCACTTGCCATTGCAACCTCGATGATTTTTGGCTACACTTTCATTACTTTACATTGAGGTATACTTTATAAAGGATTAATAAAGGGGATACAAGTACAGTATTTAATTCCTATCATTATTTCCAAGCAGAACGAGAACCACCATTCTCTCAAACACTCTAAAACCTTTCTACCCCTTTCTCCAGTAACACTCCTCTATAACCCTTTCTCCAGTAACACTCCTCTATAACCCTTTCCTCAGTAACACTCCTCTCTACCCCTTTCTCCAGTAACACACCTCTCTAACCCTTTCCCCAGTAACACTCCTCTCTACCCCTTTCCCCAGTAACACTCCTCTCTACCCCTTTCCCCAGTAACACTCCTCTCTACCCCTTTCCCCAGTAACACTCCTCTCTACCCCTTTCCCCAGTAACACTCCTCTCTACCCCTTTCCCCAGTAACACTCCTCTATAACCCTTTCCTCAGTAACACTCCTCTCTACCCCTTTCCCCAGTAACACTCCTCTCTACCCCTTTCCCCAGTAACACTCCTCTCTACCCCTTTCCCCAGTAACACTCCTCTCTACCCCTTTCCCCAGTAACACTCCTCTATAACCCGTTCCCCAGTAACACTCCTCTATAACCCTTTTCTCAGTAACACACCTCTCTTTAACCCTTTCCTCAGTAGCACTCCTCTATAACCCTTTCCTCAGTAACACTCCTCTATAACCCTTTCCCCAGTAACACTCCTCTATAACCCTTTCCTCAGTAACACTCCTCTTTACCCCTTTCCCCAGTCATGAAGCAACACAGAACAGACAATTCAATCTTTAAACAGACCTTAAATAATAGGCATTGTCGTGCCCTCTTCACGACTGTTTTGGTTTGTTTGGACTATGATAGGTTTCTTAGTGACATGTACACAGAGGAAATTGAAGCTCTCGACTCGCTCTACTACAACCCCGTCTATGTGAATGGGGGTGTGCTTGACCCTCCGTTTCTAGTAGTCCACGATCAGCTCCTTTGTCTTGCTGACATTGAGGGAGAGGTTGTTGTCCTGGCACCACACTGCCAGGTCTCTGATCCCCTCTCTATAGGCTTTCTTATCTTTGTCGATGATCAGGCCTACCACCGTTGTGTCATCGGCATACTTAATGATGGTGTTGGAGTCATGCGTGGCCACACAGTCATATGTGGTCACACAGTTGAGGGTGAACAGAGAGTACAGAACGGGATTAAGCACTACCCCTGAGGGGCCCCCGTGTTGAGGGTCAGCGTGGCGGATGTGTTGTTGCCTACCCTCACAACCTGGGTGTGGCCCGTCAGGAAATCTAGGATCCAGTTTCAGACGTAGGTGTTCAGTCCCAGGGTCTTTAGCTTAGTGATGAGCTTGGAGGGCAATATGGTGTTGACTGCTGAGCTGTAGTCAATTAACAATATTCTCAGCTAGGTGTTCCTTTTATCCAGCTGGGAAAGGGAAGTGTGGAGTGTGATAGAGATTGCATCATCTGTGGCTCTGATGGGGTGGTATGCGAATTGGAGTGGGTCCAGGGTGTCTGGGATGATGGTTTTGATGTGTGCCATGATGAGCCTTTCAAAGTATTTCATGGCTACAGATGTGATTGCTATGGGGCGATAGTCATTTAGACAGGTAACCTTGGTGTTGTGGATGGGCTAATTGTAATGGCTGGAATGGAATTGATGGAACGGAGTCAAAAGTGGAAAGGGAAGGGAAAGAGGGATATCTAGTCAGTTGTACAACTGAATGCCTTCAACTGAAATGTGTCTTCCGCATTTAACCCAACCCCTCTGAATCAGAGAGATGCGGGGGGGCTGCCATAATCGACATCCACGTCTTTGGCGCCCGGGGATAAAAATGCTTTCCAAATGTTTGATGTGTTTGATACTGTTCAATTTATTCCGTTACAGCCATTACAATGAGCCCGTCCTCCTATAGCTCCTCCCACCAGCCTCCACTGAAGTGACTGATGTAGAAAACTTAATGCCATTGGATGAGTCCCGGAACATATTCCAGTCTGTGCAAGCGAAACAGTCCCGTAGCTTAGCATCCTCTTCACTGGACCACTTCCGTATTGAGTGAGTCACTGGTACTCCCTGTTTGAGTTTTTGCTTGTAAGCAGAAATCAGGAGGACAGAGTTATGGTCAGATTTGCAAAGTGGAGTGTGGGAAAGCATGGTATGCATCTTTATGTTTGGAGTAAAGTTGATGTAGAGTTTTTTCGCCAGTAGTTGCACTTGGTAGAAATGAGGTAAGACGGATTTCAGTTTACCTGCATTAAAATCCCTGTCCACTTGGAGAACCGCCTTTGGGTGAGCTTTTTCTTGTTTTCTTATGGCCCTATACAGCTCATTGAGTATGATCTTAGTGTCAGCATCAGTTTGTGGTGGTTAGTAGACAGCTATGAAAAATATGCATGAAAACTATTGGTAAATAGTATGGTCTACAGCTTATCAAGAGGTATTCTAACTCAGGTGAGCAGAACGTTGAGACTTCCTTAATATTACAGATCAAGTCAACTAAAATGTTTTTGATCACATACATGTGTTTAGCAGATGTTATTGCAGGTGTAGCAAAATTCTTGTGTTTCTAGCTCCGACAGTGCAGTAATATCTAACAAGTAATATCTAACAATTTCACAACATATACCCAATACACACAAATCTAAGTAAGGAATGTAATTAAGAATATATAAATATATGGACGAGCAATGTCAGAATGGCATAGACTAAGATACAGTAGAATAGTATAGAATACATTATATAAATTATATACATATGAGAGGCAGCCTTCTCTGTCGGCACCATTTTTCAAGATCACGCAGCAGTTGCCTCTTTCTTTTTCGAGTGTCGGATATTTGGGCCTGATCTGGGATGAGCAGTATGTCCGATTCATTGAAGATGAAATCCGCATCCAAATCGAAGTTAGTGATCACTCTTCTGATGACCAGAAGCTCTTTTTGGTCATAGGGAACAATGGAGGAAACATAATGTAGAAAAAAAGTTAAGATTTGCTAAAAAAACAGGGCCGGTGTTATGGTAGAGCCTTAGGGGGCCTGGTCCGCCCTACCGTACCTCCTATCCTGTCCTAATACATTTAAATATAGATATTTTTTTTGACTGAGACACGTCCAACAGAAAGATGCATCAATCTCAGAAAAATAATCTGAGTGACGAACCAGTGCCCCTCTGTCTCTGTATGTGTATCCCATGTATCTGATGCTGTCTGGACAAAAAGAGTATGGCATGTCATAATAATTTTGACCTGGCAGCTTCAGATACATGGGCTACATATAGTAAGACACAGGGGCGCTGTTGCGCTTGCTCGGATGCTATGCCATTAACCTTTTGACATGTACGTTCTAAATATTAATAACGGCCCTTACAGCGTAAGTTCTTTTAGCACACAGTACCAGAATTTTATGCTGCTGTTCTAGAATTTGATTGTTGCATTCTGTCACTATTCTCTACACCCCGCATTGTATCAATACCGCAATGTCTGCTTCATATGAAGCTTTATGAAACTTTCTTCCTATAATAGTAGCAGTGAGTATCTATAGTAGTATTGATAATTGTATAATTATTATTACATCTATCATCTATTATTATCTGAAAGAGGCTTTGGTATTAGCCAGTCTGCGGGGCTGCGCATGTGAGATAGGGCGGGAAACCTGAGGCACTAAATTTGGTGTATTTGATACAATAGTGGCATACAAAAAGTGAGAGAGTGGTATGAGCATATATTACATATGCCGACCATTGCTAAGGCCGGGAAAGGCAGGCATCCTAAATACTTTTTCTTCATTTTTAAAAATGAGTTAAATATTTTCTCCCTTGGAAAAACTAGGTGAGTATTATGGCTTGGATAGGTTTTAGCCTGGTCAAGGTCGAGGATAATAAGAACAGGGTGGTGGACAAAGTCATGTAAGCAACAAAGTGAGGTAGTTTGTGCAGGTGATCAGATTGAATGGTGCGTGCGTCTAATCAGCTATATTGTATGCAGAGAAAGTGGCATGAGTGAAGTAAAGTTGTAGATATAATGGGTTATCGTAAACTATGGAGCTAGACAGGATTATCTAGGTTTATGCTTTGGCACCATCTAAGGGAATGATTGTTACGTGGGTGGACCAGTTATCGCTCCCCTACCAAAACGTGGTTACATTTATATTAACTTCAAGAATTACTAACTATACAGTATATTATTTGTAGTTTATTTTTATTTAGTTAATAAACTTCTCCTGTGTTTGCCCCCCCATTTATTGATAAATCCCCCATCATAGTATTTTTTCCTCCATCATATCCCCCCACGATACCGTCCACCATTTCTACCTCCCCATGCACCTGAAAACCCCCCACAAATTAAATGAACACCCCCCACAAACCCCACTAAAATGGTTTCAACCAAATCTGTCAACCCTGTTCGTGCTATGGCTAGGCAGTAGGCTTGTATTTGGGTGATGATCTGTGAGGCGATAACATTTTATTTGCTTTGTGATTGGTCAAAAACTGTAAACAACTTGTTAAGTCATGTGCTCCGGATCTTGTATACACTGTAACAAGCTCGTACGGATTTGTAATATGCTGAAAAGTGGCCAACTAAGTTGATATTTTCTGGGCAATGGGCGCAGCCATCTTTGACTTTGTTCATTTGTGTCTTATGCCGCATTCAAAACAACTTTGAACTCTGAAAAATACAAGGTAAAATCATGACATCTGTGATCTTCACGGCGGAAAGTCAGAGCTCTAGAAAGAGGCCCTGAGTTTTAATTCCGAGTTGGACGACCGTTCAAATCTATTTTTCCCAGTCGGAGCTCATTATTTTCAGAGTTCCCAGTGGTTTTCAATACACTGAGGTCGGAAGTCAGAGATTTCCGATTTCCCAGTTGTTTTGAATGTGGCATTATAGTGAATTCACATTCTGGGATTAGGGAGTTTTCGCAAAATCAACAAACATGGCTGCCATCATAAAGAATGTAGCTGCTGTTAGCTTAGCTGACACGCATTTATTTTCTTAACAACATTACATTAGTCTTTTGTGCTCACATTTACATTGTAAACTAGTCTAGCTGTTAGGTCGCTAACTTATGTTTTGTTTTTTTGTCAGCGCAACCTTTTATTTAGACTGGTTTATTGAATGAGTTTGGCTGTGGATGTGTTCCGTGTGATGCTTGGATGATGAAGTTCGCATTTATCTTTTACAATAAAAGGTCAAATTAAGAAATAAAGTTTAAGACCTTTATTTTCCATCAATACAACAAAATATTGAGATGCTGTTCAGACAACAATGGTGTTTAGACGCGTTTGTTGCGTCATATGTTCGTTCTGTTGCTACTGTTCCAATCACGTATTTGAGATCGTATACTGCAGGGACCACTCAACAATGATCACAAATACGTGATTGGACGTTTCAAAGGATTAACATAGTTTCCGGCACTTGCGTATTGAAGGAAAGTTGGGGGATGCACTGTTCTGATGCTGGAATTATTTTGGACAAACTTTTTGAAGTGATTTGTTTGACAATCATATGAAAACATCAGGACTGGTTGTGTTCATGCCACACTAAAAGGTAAAACATGTGTACAGTTAAATGACATGTATTTACTGTTAAAAACCATGACACTGTTTTTGCCCCCCTCCATATGGAAATGAAATGCCCATACAACTAATTAGTTGTGGCGCTGGTCCTGTCTCCCCCACCTCTTCTCTCACTCTTGCTTTTCATGAGGACAATTGGATTTGGAATTTCATTTTAAATAGTCATCCTCAGCACTATATTGCCATGATTAGTGACCTTACCTGAGACTTGACTCATGTTATGCTAGACTAAGCTTTAGCTCAGCAAGCTAACACAGTATTTAGTCTCCCTGATTGACCCTAACCCTAACCCAGTTGGTTACGTTGCCTCTAATATAGCTTCTTCAATGGGGATTCAGCCTCAAGGTCCCCCTTATGCATTTTTCAGTGTGTAATATGGATATTGGGATGATAATGTAAAAACTAAAGGCCTCAAATAGAAGTTGAATGTCAGACTTCATTGAACCAATAAATGCATTCACCTCCTACCAAGAAAATGTCAAGTTTCATCTGAGTGAGACTGCTGCTTCACTGCTCAGCCAGCGCTCACTGGCAATTTCACCATGAGGCCCCTACTTGAAAACAAAATGACACCTTCATTTCCAGTGACAGAAGATAAATAGTAAAATAATTTCTGTTTTCTGACATGCTCAATTGCAAAATGTTTAAAGGTACAATTTGGGATTTGTTCATCCATCCAAGTGTCAGGGTGACCACACTGTTGTTGTTTGAATCCTAGATGTTCCCTTTAAAATGGATGAATGTTGCTGTGTTCATGCGTGATTCACTTCAAACCAAGATTAAGTCCCAAATGCCACCCCATTCTGATCAAAGTAGTGCACTACATAGGCAATAGGGTGCTATTTGGAAGCTGATGAAGTAATCTTCATGCTTTGCATAATAGGAACTGCACAGAGAGCACTTTGATAGACCTTAGAGAACCGAGGTACCAAACACATTTCCACTGAATGTGTAATTACCTTTCAAAACCAAGTGTTTCCCTTAATGAATTGATGGTGGGGCATTAGAGGGCAGCATGTAATTGACTGTGGTGCAAAAAGCAGAAGCATAAATATGGGAGCTACATGTTAAATTACTTACAAACTAATGAACAAAAACTGCAGTATAAAATAGCCTCTCATAACAACCGGACAATTAAAACAAGGAGTTAGGGTGTGTAGGTAGGTAGGTGGCTGTGTGTGTGTGTGTGGGTGTGTGTGTGTGTGTGTGTGTGTGTGTGTGTGTGTGTGTGTGTGTGTGTGTGTGTGTGTGTGTGTGTGTGTGTGTGTGAGGCGGAAGGAAGTGAAAAAAGTAGACTTTACAGTGAAATGCTTACTTACAAGCCCCTAACCAACAATGCAGTTTAAAAAATGTGAATAAGAATAAGAAATATATGTAACAAGTAGTTCAAGAGCAGCAGTAAAATAACAATAGCGAGACTATATACAGAGGGTACCGGTACAGCGTCAATGTGCGGGGGCACCGGTTATTCGAGGTAATTGAGGTAAGATGTACATGTAGGTAGAGTTATTAAAGTGACTATACATTGATAATAACAGAGAGTAGCAGCAGTGTGTGTGTGCATGTGGTGTGTGTGTGTGTGCGTGTGCGTGTGCGTGCGTGTGAGGCTGCCTGGGAACACATGCAGCAGAGAAATGCAATTATAGAGGTTGATAAGATGACATTCAAACGTCCCTCTGCAGGACTCTGTCTGCTTGTTAGGATGATGTCTGTGAACTACAGCATGCTTAGGCCGGGTGTGTGTGTGTGTGTGTGTGTGTGTGTGTGTGTGTGTGTGTGTGTGTGTGTGTGTGTGTGTGTGTGTGTGTGTGTGTGTGTGTGTGTGTGTGTGTGTGTGTGTGTGTGTGTGTTAGTGTGTAAGGGTTTTCACCCGTTTGTGATTAGATTCTCTAAAGAATAGTTTGATTGTACATTTTACCTGAAAGAAGAGAAGTAAAGGCATTTTATGAAGTTATTTTGTCAACATTTTGTCATGTACAAAATCTCCCCACACTATAGACTCGCAGTGTCCATTTTCCAATTGGGAGGTTTCTTCCCCAGATCTACCTATGCCTTTTACCCCTCTGTTTTCTGTCATAGGAGGATCAGCCCTTTATTCATTATGATTTAAAAGGAAAAATGTATCCTAAATCAGCACTCTTACTATGAGACGCTTTGTGGATATGGGCCCAGGTCTTGCTATGCCCTTTACCAAGCTCTGATATTGCTCAAATTTGGAATACGAGCAGTCTATTGTCTGACCTACATACAGAAACAAACAACATTAAGATATCTTAAACCATTTTAGAAATATACTGTATACCTGTAAACACACAGATACAATAGGCATAAATATCAACTATTATAAATATTAATGGTGATATGCCTCCTATATTATCTGTGTGTTTACAGCTCTATATTTCCAAAATGGTTTTAGATATCCTAATGTTGTTTGTTTCTGTATATAGGGCAGACAACTGACTGCTTGTTTTCCAAATCTTAACAATATCATTCATCATAAATATCATAAATAACTTCCCTTTTTGGTAGCTGTTCAATAGACTAGTTTCCAAGTAAAATGTGTTCTCATTCAGTGCTGTTGTATAGTCCTGCCTGACAAAAATGCATCATGTTCTTTTCTATGTTGTGGCTATTGTAATCTGCTCTAAAGGGGAACTGTATTTTGCATCAAATGATGATGATGTGGCTGGTGACACTTTGCTTCTTGAATGTCCAATATCTTCAAAACTTGACTGCTGAAATGCAAAACATTTTGGGACTGTATCAACAGTGGACTAATGAAAAGAATACCAAAATATCATTTTTGAGTGGAGGTCCCCTTAAAGCAAGTGGGCTCACACACTGAAAACTCGTTTTTTCCAGTCAAATGTTCCTCTGTGTATTTTATATGTGCAGCCCCTACTCTTGAAATTACGTCAGGGGGCCTCCTTAGATTTGACTCCAAATCCAATATAGTGTACAAAATCTAATATGGCTGCCACAATGCCATTAAATGGTGGCTTAATTGCCTGTATATATACACATTTTAAATGAGACATTTTCAGATTTGCGTACTGCACTTATAACCTGTACTCAAGACTATTTTTGTGCAGTTCAACTATGTTAGGAATACAGTATGCCCACCATTGTCACGTTCGTCATAATAATGATCGGACCAAGGCGCAGCATGAGTAGCATTCCACATAATTTATTAGAAAGTGACACTTTTGAAAAAAACAAAACAAATAAAGAATAAACGAACCGTGACTACAATACAACTACACATAAACAATATCCCATAACCCACAAGTGAAAAACAAGCTACTTAAGTATGATCCCCAATTAGAGACAACGATTACCAGCTGCCTCTAATTGGGAATCATACAAATCACCCAAACATAGAAAACCTAAACTAGAACCCCACATAGAAAATAATATCTAGAAAAACCCCCAGTCATGCCCTGACCTACTCTATCATAGAAAATAAGAGCTTTCTATGGCCAGGACGTGACAGTACCCCCCCCCCCCCCCCGCAAAACCTGAAACAAAAAAGGGAGGGTTATGGGGGGGTGTCTAGTGTCGGAGGCGGCTCTGGTGCAGGACGAAGAACCCTCTCATCCTGCGGATTCACCAACATTGGAGGCGGCTCTGGTGCAGGACGAAAAACCCTCTCATCCTGCGGATCTGCCAGCCTTGGAGGCAGCTCTGGTGCAGGATGAAAAACCCTCTCATCCTGCAAATCCGCCAGCATCGCTGGATGCTCCGGACCGCAGACCGTCGCTGGAGACTCCGGACCACGGACCGTCACTGGAAGCTCTGGGCTGCGGATCGTCGCTGGAGACTCCGGGCTGGGGATCGTCGCTGGAGACTCCGGGCCGTGGATTGTCTCAGGAGGTCCGGACTGTGGACCGTCTCAGGAGGTTCTGGACCGTGGACCGTCTCAGGAGGTTCCGGACCGTGGACCGTCTCAGGAGGTTCCGGACCGTGGAACTGTCGCCGGAAGCTCCGGACCGTGGAACTGTCGCCGGAAGCTCTGGACTGGGAACTGTCGCCAGAAGCTCTGGACTGGGAACTGTCGCCAGAAACTCTGGACTATGAAGGTGCACTGGAGGCCTGCTGCGTGGAGCCGGGACAGGTGGCCCCAGACTGGTGACACGCACCTCAGGGCGAGGGAGGGGAGCAGGCACAGGACGCACTGGGCTGTGGAGACGCACTGGAGACCTGGTGCGTAGAGCTGGCACAACCCGTCCTGGCTGGATGCTCACTTTAGCCCGGCAAGTGCGGGGCGCTGGCACAGGACGCACTGGGCTGTGAAGGCGCACTGGCGACAGTGCGTAGAGCTGGCGCAGGATATCCTGGACCGAGGAGACGTACTGGAGACCAGGAACGCTGAGCCGGCACAACCCGTCCTGGCTGGAAGCTCACTTTCGCACGGCAAGTGCGAGGAGCTGGCACCGAGCGCACCGGGCTGTGATTACGCACTGGAGACACAGTTCGTATCACTGCATAACATGGTGCCTGAACGGTCACACGCTCCTTAAAGCGAGTGCGGGGAGATGGCTCTGGTCTGAAACCTGGCTCCGTCAACCATCCCATGTGCCCCCCCCCAAAAAAACCCCGGAGATGTCGTTGATGTTCCGACGCTGCCTCCACCTGCTTCCATGGCAAGCTTCTGTCTCCTGACATGATTTCGTCCCACGTCCAGGATGTCCTCCACTCCTGGCTTTCCTCCCAAGTCCAGGACTCCTTCACCTGGTCACGCTGCTTGGTCCTGGTATGATGGGATATTCTGTCACGTTCGTCATAATAATGATCGGACCAAGGCGCAGCGTGAGTAGCGTTCTACATAATTTATTCGAAAGTGAAACTTTAGAAAAATACCATCTGCCTCAAATTGGGAATCATACAAATCACCCAAACATAGAAAATCTAAACTAGAACCCCACATAGAAAATAATAACTAGAAAAAAACCCAGTCACGCCCTGACCTACTCTATCATAGAAAATAAGAGCTTTCTATGGTCAGGACGTGACAACCATATACACAAGCGTTCCAAGTCACAAGCCTCTGAGGATCAATGAGGCAACTGGAAGGCTCCAATGAAAGAAAAGAAAATCCAACCCTTGATTCTGACACCCTCTCCCTAGCTCTACAATTTATGATAACTTGCACCTCCAGGATTGGGCTTTTAAGTCACCTTATCATTTAGAAGTGAGCTTTGATTGATTGCTAGTCCAATGTGTCTGCCTGAATCCAACATGACTTTCCGCTGACTCACTGCATTTGTGATGCACATTGAGATGTTCCAGTGCACTCTTACTGTATGCTGTTCGGGTTGAAATTGCACATTGCTTCTTCCAGACAATCATGTTTACCATCCTGGCTGTCTGCCCTTGAGTTGCCTTATATGCTGGCTTGGTGACATTATGGTGTATGGGGAGGATGCAACGACGCATAACAAGCACAGGTGTTCACTACAATAAACCAACACAACCTGACACTCATTGACAAGAAATGCCATCAACTTAGGGGACCTTCACATGTCATAGAAATTGGACCTCTCCAATGTCAATGCCATCCTGAATCTTCCAGGATTGTCCTCGATAGGCCAACTCCACCATCAGTCCTTCTCTCAGGCAGTTACTAGAGACAGAGACACCATGGAACTGGACTGCCACATTTCAGGAGACAATTCAACAGCCAAAATGCCATCTGGATATTGTTGGCGTGCATTGCCCTCATACCTATTTTGATACCAACCATAGCTGGCCAGCCCATGTGACACTAGAACTGGACTCGTGAAGAATGAGCTCTCATGCTGGGGTGACTCATGCATTGGTGTGTGGGAAACTGTGCAGTAATCCCAAAATCCCTATAAGGCCATTTATAGCAAACAAGAGGCACCTTTTGGATGGTATAAATTGCTGTATGTGGTCGCTTATGGTGGCTAGGGATTGACTGTGAGATAGTCTTTGTGAATCATGCTTGATCAGCTCCACCTCCTCTGCATCCCGTTAACTGTCCATCAAAGCCCATGGATTATCTTCAAATGTATATGTGTGTGTAGCTGTGCTATGCCCCTCACAGCCAACACTTCTAAGTCATAGTCTATGACCTAGCTATACTACAACTAAACTCACTAACCTGAAGTCACCCTAACAGGTTCTGTCACTCTCCACATGTCCTGCTGGGCGTGTAATCAATGCCAACCACCCACAGTTGTAATTGGTTAAATTACCTACCTGGCTTTCAAAGGAATATAAAGAAATTTGTAGGACGTGACCTAGATAACTTTTTGCTATATTCAACATAAAACACTCAACTTACAGGACAACTAAGCATTTAAAGGCAAGTCTTCCACAGACTTTCCTTCACAACCAGACACAACCAACGATTCCACTACCGGAGTATCCCCACCATCAGGCAGAGATAACATTTCAGTTAGTCAATGGGTCTTGTTGGCATGCAAGCTGCATCTGCTTCCTGCCTATACCAAACTGTAGAAATTGAAACTGATCACCCCCCCCCCCCCCCCCCCATGCCTGCTAGTCATACAGGAAGGATACTGCCCTTGTTGCAGCAGCTTGCCCAGATTGCGCAAGCTGATCAGGCCCCAGAACTACAATCACCACTGGCTACTTTGTCTCCTCACACTGTTAGGATACACTCATTTCCTGGTAATCCTAAATGACTTTGAATCAACATTGCACACTTAGCTTTAGTGGGGAAAAGAGGGCTGTACATATACACTACTATGGTAGCTGACTGTTGTATTACGGTTGCTTTCCTGTAACTTGGTTAGTATGTTACTGTGCAGGATTAATTGTGAAAATGTATTTGAAAAACAATGTGGGAATGAGATTAAAACCTGAACACACATTGATAAGCTAGTTGGCTCGGGCTATTCAAAGACAACAGAGACAACAGAGGCATAGCAATGCCACTATCATAGCTATACCAAGATCCTTCTGAAACCCAGAATAACACAATAACACAACATTTACAAGGGCTACTTATACGCAGGCAAATGTGTTTGAGTGTTCTCATGTTGGCCATATTGGATTCAGAATAAACTCTATTTACTTGAATAGTCTTTATAGGCATGAGTGTTGCATACAATTCTGAAAAAATGCCTCTTATTTACTCAATTAATATTTACAGGTAATTTAACCTCCATCAAATGTTTTTATGGTTGCCATATTGGATTTTGGCCTCCACATTGGATTTGAGGCAAATATAAAGGTTATCTGTGATGTCCCCCTGTCTTAATTGCAAGACTTGGGGCTAAAAATACAAAATATTTTAAGGAACCCACATTTAAAAAAAAATGTAATTTTGATGCCGGAGCCCACTTTCCTTAGAGCCGATTACATTAGCCACAACATAAAAAAACAAGTGTAACTGTATGCATTTTTGTTTAGGCAGGATCGTACAGTACTGAATGAGAGAAAATATGACTTGGGAAGTTGTCCATAGAACAGCTACCAAAAAGTAAAGTTAAAATGTATCATAAATATTCATAGTTGATTTTGCCACCTATTGTATCTGTGTGCTTACAGGTCAATATTTCCTAGATGAATGAAGATATCCTAATGATGTTCGTTTGTGTATGTAGGACAGACAACTCACTACCTCTATTCCTTATTTGAGAAATATAGAGCTTGCAATATTAGGTAACATAAGCTTATGTGGCCCACCACCCTCCAGCCAGGCATTATTCTGCACTTTTTGAGTTTAGGGGGTGTTTTCCTTAGAGCAGATTACAATAGCCACAACATTTAAAAAAACATCTTACTGTATGTATTTTTGTCAGACAGAACCATGCAGCACTGAATGAGAGGCAATCTGACTTGGAAAGTTGTCTATTGAACAGTTATCAAAAAGTGAAGTTAACATTCATCATACATATTAATAATTGATATTTCCACCTATTGTATCTGTGTGTTTACAGGTCTATATTTTGAAAATGCTTTAAGATATCCTAATGCTGTTTGTTTCTGTATGTATTAGGGCAGACAATTTACTATTTGCATAAAAAAATGTTGCAATATCCCCCCTCAAGTCAGGCATTATTCTACACTGTTTGAGTTAAAGTCAGGCATTATTCTACACTGTTTGAGTTAAAGTCAGGCATTATTCTACACTGTTTGAGTTAAAGTCAGGCATTATTCTACACTGTTTGAGTTAAAGTCAGGCATTATTCTACACTGTTTGAGTTAAAGTCAGGCATTATTCTACACTGTTTGAGTTCAAGTCAGGCATTATTCTACACTGTTTGAGTTCAAGTCAGGTATAGGGTCATTTTTTCCCCCTTACAGTCAACTTTTCCCAGTTAAATGTAGACACAAATATAATTATTGTTTCTATTAAAATGTTAATGAACTATTTTGTTAAAATATGCAAAATAGGCGATATCTTATTAAATATGTCCATATTTGCACATTGCGCAAATCAATTTTTCTGCACACTGGATGAAGTCAGACTAAATATTTTGGTTTCATTTTGTTAAAACACTCCAGGACTTGTCCAGACCAGATTGTGGATAAATACTTTTTTCGTCTTTCTATCTGTAAAATACAAAAGACATGTACATAAAAAACATTTCTGGCACATTTTTACAAAGAGAATGCTATCTAAAATAAACAATGGACAACATAAACTCAGCAAAAAAAAGAAATGTCCCTTTTTCAGGACCCTGTCTTTCAAAGATAATTCGTAAAAATCCAAATAACTTCACAGATCTTCATTGTAAAGGGTTTAAACACTGTTTCCATGCTTGTTCAATGAACCATAAACAATTAATGAACATGCACCTGTGGAACGGACATTAAGACACTATCAGCTTACAGACGGTAGGCAAATAAGGTCACAGTTATGAAAACTTAGGACACTAAAGAAGCCTTTCTACTGACTGAAAAACACCAAAATAAAGATGCCCAGGGTCCCTGCTAATCTTCGTGAACGTGCCGTAGGATTGCTGCAAGGAGGCATAATGACTGCAGATGTAGCCAGGGCAATAAATTGCAATGGTCGTACTGTGAGATGCCTAAACAAGTGCTACAGGAAGACAGGACAGACAGCTGATCGTCCTCGTAGTGGCAGACCACGTGTAACAACACCTGCACAGGATCGGTACATCTGAACATCACACCTGCGGGACAGGTACAGGATGGGAACAACAACTGCCCGAGCTACAACAGGAACGCACAATCCCTCCATCAGTGCTCAGACTGTCCGCAATAGGCTGAGAGAGGCTGGACTGAGGGCTTGTAGGCCTGTTGTAAAGCAGGTCCTCACCAGACATCACCGGCAACAATGGGCACAACCCCACCGTTGCTGGACCAGACAGGACTGGCAAAATGTCCTGTTCTCTGATTAGTCACAGTTTTGTCTCACCAGGGGTGATGGTCAGATTCGCATTTATCGTTGAAGGAATGAGTGTTACACCAAGGCCTGTACTCTGGAGCGGGATCGATTTGGAGGTGGCGGGTCCATCATGGTCTGGGGCAGTGTGTCACAGCATCATCGGACTGAGCTTGTTGTCATTGCAGCCAATCTCAACGCTGTGCGTTACAGGGAAGACATCCTCCTCCCTCATGTGGTACCCTTCCTGCAGGCTCATCCTGACATGACCCTCCAGCATGACAATATCACCAGCCATACTGCTCATTCTGTGCGTGATTTCCTGCAAGTAGGAATGTCAGTGTTCTGCCATGACCAGCGAAGAGCCCTGATCTAAATCCCATTGTGCACGTCTGGGACCTGTTGGATCGGAGTGTGAGGGCTAGGGCCATTCCCCCCAGAAATGTCTAGGAACTTGCAGGTGCCTTGGTGGAAAAGTGGGGTAACATCTCACAGCAAGAACTGGCAAATCAAAAAAAAAGTTAATTACTAAGCGTGAGCTTTGAAATGATTGATGTATGTCCATTTTAGTGGTTCAAATTCATTCAAATGTTGATGACCATGGTATGATAAACTAAAGAAAATATACATTTTCATTGTCTTTGAAATGTTTATGTTTACTTTTTGACAATATTTGTCACGTATACTCCCTCTCCTGCCTCTAGGT
Organism: Salmo salar; assembly: GCF_965601325.2. Lineage (NCBI taxonomy): Eukaryota > Metazoa > Chordata > Actinopteri > Salmoniformes > Salmonidae > Salmo > Salmo salar. Next base: position 25,985,036 of record NC_138315.1, read on the forward strand.
CATCAGGCTGCTGATTATCCTGCACACCTGTCACCATTGTCAAGCGCACCAGCGCCTCATGACACTCACCTGGACTCCATCACCTCCTTGATTATCTTCCCTATATCTGTCACTCCCCTTGGTTCTTTCCTCAGGTGTTATTGACTCTGTTTCATGTCGGTGCGTTTGTGTTTCATGTTTATTTATTAAAACACTCACTCCCTGTACTTGCTTCCCGACTCTCAGCGCACTCGTTACAATATTCATATAATGGACCAAAATAACAACAAATCTCAAAATTGATAGGTAGAGGCAAAAATGTTATTTCAGCCTGTGGTGTCTGGCCTTAAGGGGGTGTGTCACAATATCTATCAATGTAACCACTTTTGCAGTAAAAAAGTTTTACATAACCATCCATTTCATATACGGGAGACCTTAGAGTTAGTAGAATCATGGCTGTGCTTTGTTATACCTCGGGTAGGGTTATCAAAAGATTTTGGGGTTCTTGCCACTAGCCTTATATGAGCCCCGGTCAAAAGTAGTGCCCTGTATAGGGAATAGGGTGCCATTTTAGATGCACGCTAGGTCTATATGTCTATAATTCATCTAAGGGATCCAGTCCCTCTGCCAGCACCATCCATCATTAGAGAAAGGAACAGGCCATTAGTAAAGGAGGATTAAACTGCTGCAGCGCTAAAGCTACCAACCAACCCTTTTAGATCGGAAAAAGACTTTGTCAGTCAAAAAGAGCCATGAAAGGGAAGAGGAAGAAGGAGAAAAAAGGAACAAAGGAATCTCAGCTTTTGATAAAATTATGGGGGTGAGCTTTGCTAAAAACTAAAAAGCCAAAGACGGTCTCATGCTGGTCTATTGTATGTGCTGAATATGGGAGCCATTACTACTGTGCTTGGTGGTGTATTTTTCTGCTGGTAGCCATTGTAGCTAGAACCTCTGTTGTTCCTCCATTCACTCAGACACCTTAGCCCGTATTCATAGAGTTTTGAGTTGCAGTGCAGTGGTTCCCAAACGTTGTATACTCCTGTACCCCTTCAAACATTCAACCTCCAGCTCCTCTAGTACCAGGTTCAGCACACTCTCAAATGTTGTTTTTTGCCATCATTGTAAGCCTGCCACACACACACTATATGATACATTTATTAAACATAAGATTGAGTGTGAGTTTGTCGTCACAACCCGGCTGATGGGAAGTGATAAAGAGCTCTTATAGGACCAGGGCACAAATAATAATTTAATAATAATCAATAATTTTGCTCTTTATTTATCCATCTTACATATATACATTTATTTGTTCATTGAAAATTGTGAATAACTCACCACAGGTTAATGAGAAGGGTGTGCTTGAAAGGATGCACATAGCTCTGCAATGTTGGGTTGTATTGGAGAGAGTCTCAGTCTTAAATCTTTTTCCACACACAGTCTGTGCCTGTATTTAGTTTTCATGCTAGTGAGGGCCGAACATCCATTCTCACTTAGGTATGTGGTTGCAAAGGTGTAACGAGTGCGCTGAGAGTCGGAAAGCAAATTCAGGGAGTGAGTGTTTTAATAACTAAATGCAACTAAACTAATGAACGCTCTCTTGTTCACATATTGGTAAGTGGACTGGAGGCAGGGCATGAAATGGTTATTTCATGAATCCAGTTGTTTGTGTCATCCGTTTCGGGAAAATACCTGCATAATTGTGCACCCAACTCACTCAGGTGCTTCGCTATATCACATTTGATATTGTTCGTAAGCTTGAGTTCATTTGCACACACAAAAATCATACAATGATGGAAAGACCTGTGAGGCATCCTTGTTAATGTAGACAGAGAAGAGCTCCAACTTCTTAATTATATTTTTAATTTTGTCCCGCACATTGAATATAGTTGCGGAGAGTCCCTGTAATCCTAGATTCAGATCATCCAGGTGAGAAAAAACATCACCCAGATAGGCCAGTCGTGTGAGAAACTCGCCATCATGCAAGCCGCCAGACAAGTGAAAATGATGGTCAATAAATAAAACTTTAAGCTCGTCTCTCAGTTAAAAAAAATGTGTCAATACTTTGCCCCTTGATAACCAGCGCACTTCTGTATGTTGTAAAAGTGTTACATGGTCGCTGCCCATATCATTGCATAGTGCAGAAAATATGAGAGTTCAGGGGCCTTGCTTTAACAAAGTTAACCATTTTCACTGTAGTGTCCAAAACTTCTTTCAAGCTGTCAGGCATTCCTTTGGCAGCAAGAGCCTCTCGGTGGATGCTGCAGTGTACCAAAGTGGCGTCGGGAGCAACTGCTTGCACGCGCATTACCACTCCACTATGTCTCCCTGTCATGGCTTTTGCATCATCAGTACAGATACCAACAAAGTCCATTTGATGTCACAAAGCTGTCCAGTACTTTCAAAAATATCTTCCCCTGTTGTTCTGGTTTCCAGTGGTTTGCAGAAGAGGATGTCTTCCTTAATTGACCCCCTATAAACGTAAAGGACATATACCAGGAGCTGTGCAAGGCCGCCACGTCTTTTGACTCATCCAGCTGTAACGCATAGAATTCACAGGCTTGTATGCGAAGCAGTAATTGTTTCAAAACATCTCCTGCCATGTCACTGATGCGTCGTGAAACAGTGTTGTTTGATGAAGGCATTGTCTGTTTAGTTTTTTTGGGCCAATTCCCCAGCATTGTTCCAGCCATATCAGTGGCAGCAGGAATAATTAAGTCCTCCACAATAGTATGGGGCTTGCCTCTCCTAGCCACTCGGTAGCTCACCATATAAGACGCTTCTTGCCTCTTCTTATTAATGGTATCTGTTGCTTTTATACATGTCTTACTACTCGAAAGTCATCTTAATTCTCACTCATAACAATTCCTGTGGGTTATTTTTCAAATTGGCATGTTTTGTTTCTAAATGTCTGCGCAAGAGTGAAGGTTTCATCAAGTTGTGAGATAGTACTTTTGTAATAACACACTGTGGCTGAGGAAAGGCACTGCTACCAATATAAGTGAACCCCAAATCAATGAAGTTCTCATCATATTTGCGCCTCTTCGATGGTCCAACGTCCCTGTCTGTTGTTCGGTGCTTTTCCAGGTACATACGGACAATTAGTGGAATTCCCACGAGAGAGTAAAGGTTAATGTGATTGGATGTTAAAAATAACAATAACGCCTCGGGAAAGAACCAAAGGGAGTGACATATATAGGGAAGGTAATCAGAGAGGTGATGGAGTCCAGGTGAGTCTGAAGACGCGCAGGTGCGTGTAATGATGGTGACAGGTGTGCGCCATAACGAGCAGCATGGTGACCTAGAGGCCAGAGAGGGAGCACACATGACAGTACCCCCTCCCCGATGCTTGGCTCTAGCCACAGGACGCTGACCAAAATGATGATCCCAGGGATCAGGAGTGGACCGGTCACCTCTGCTGAGGCGTGGGAAACCTGTCAGTCCAGCTGAGACGTAGGAGCATGGCAACCTAGAGCGCCGGAGAGAGTATACGTGACAGTGCCCCTTCTTGGCGCATTCGGCTCCAGCCACAGGATGCCAACCAAAGGACGATCCCGGGGATCAGGAGCGGACCGGTTACCCCTGCTGATGCGCGGGAAACTGTCGCCGGCTGGGACATGGGAACCTGACAGAACGGCTGAGGCAGGGGAGCCTGGTGATCCGGCTGAGGCATGAGAGCCTGACGAGCCGGTGGAAGCAGGGGAGCCTGGCGATCCGGCAAAGCCAACGGAGGCAGGGGAGCCTGGCAATCTGGCTGAGGCATGAGAGCCTGTAACGGCTCCCGGACCCGACGTCATTCCCATTGACAAAAAAAACACTCCCTGATGCTTCCCTTCGGTGAGGCGTTATTCTGTAACGATGTGTGCTGAGAGTCGGGAAGCAAGTTAAGGGAGTGCGTGTTTTAATAAATAAACGCAACATAATACAAAACAAGAAACACTAACAGCGCACAGACATGAAACTGAAACAGAAACATTAACACCTGGGGAAGGAACCAAAGGGAGTGACATATGTAGGGAAGGTTTATCAGGGAGGTAATGGTTGTCCAGGTTAATAATAGTGACAGGTGTGTGCCATAATGAGCAGCCTGGTCACCTACAGGCCGGAAGGGAGCACACGTGACACAAAATAGAAGAGGTAAAATATAGCAAAGCCATAGAGGCACTAATAGAAGCGCACAGGCATCCTACCAATTCGGCTCGAATATGGGAAAAAAATCAAATCATGGATCAAATTTGGCAGCATTTCCCGTCTGATAGGAAAATTCCAATCTAATAGAGAATTCATGGATGCAATTGTGACTTGGCACAATTACTTGAAAGAAGAATCATTAGCTCAATACACCAGCGTATTGATGTTAGCATTCCATCAACATAATCGCTCTAACCATGTGAAGTAATTTGAGTATGTAAACTCAGCAAAAAAAAGAAACGTCCTCTCACTGTCAACTGCGTTTATTTTCAGCAAACTTAAATATTTGTATGAACATAACAAGATTCAACTTCTGAGAGATAAACTGAACAAGTTCCAACATGTGACTAACAGAAATTGAATAATGTGTCCCTGAAAAAAGGAGGGGAGGTCAAAATCAAAAATAACAGTCAGTATCTGGTGTGGCCACCAGCTGCATTAAGTACTGCAGTGCATCTCCTCATGGACTGCACTAGATTTGCCAGGTCTTGCTGTGAGATGTTACCCCACTCTTCCACCAAGGAACCTGCAAGTTCCCAGACATTTCTGAGGGGAATGGCCCTAGCCCTCACCCTCCGATCCAACAGGTCCCAGACGTGCTCAATGGGATTGAGATCTGGGCTCTTCGCTGGCCATGGCAGAACACTGACATTCATGTCTTGCAGAAGAACACGCACAGAATGAGCAGTATGGCTGGTGGCATTGTCATGCTGGAGGGTCATGTCAGGATGAGCCTGCAGGAAGGGTACCACATGAGGGAGGAGGATGTCTTCTCTGTAACGCACAACATTGAGATTGCCTGCAATGACAACAAGCTCAGTTCGATGATGCTGTTACACACCGCCCCAGACCATGATGGACCCTCCACCTCGATCCCGCTCCAAAGTACAGGCCTCGGTGTAACGCTCATTCCTTCGACAATAAACGCAAATCCAACTCTCACCCCTGGTGAGACAAAACCGCAACTCGTCAGTGAAGAGCACTTTTTGCCAGTCCTGTCTGGTCCAGCGACGGTGGGGTTGTGCCCATAGGCAACGTTGTTGCCGGTGATGTCTGGTGAGGACCTGCCTTACAACAGGCCTACAAGCCCTCAGTCCAACCTCTCTCAGCCTATTGTGAACAGTCTGAGCACTGATGGAGGGATTGTGCATTCCTGGTGTAGCTCGGGCAGTTGTTGTTCCCATCCTGTACCTGTCCCGCAGTTGTGCTGTTCAGATGTACCGATCCTGTGCAGGTGTTGCTACACGTGTTCTGCCACTGCGAGGACGATCAGTCCGTCCTGTCTCTCTGTAGCGCTCTTAGGTGTCTCACAGTACGGACATGGCAATTTATTGCCCTGGCCACATCTGCAGTCATCATGCCTCTTTGCAGCATGCCTAAGGCAAGTTCAAGCAGATTATCATGGACCCTGGGCATCTTTCTTTTGGTGTTTTTCAGAGTCAGTTAGAAAGGCCTCTTTAGTGTCCTAAGTTTTCATAACTGTGACCTTAATTGCCTACCGTCTGTAAGCTGTTGGTGTCTTAACGACCGTTCCACAGGTTCATGTTCATTAATTGTTTATGGTTCATTGAAAAAGCATGGGAAACAGTGTTTAAACTCTTTACAATGAAGATCTGTGGAGTTATTTGGATTTTTACGAATTATCTTTGAAAGACAGGGTCCTGAAAAAGGGCTGTTTCTTTTTTTGCTGAGTTTCGAATGCTTATTGGTATGAAGATAAAATTTCTTTGTTTTAACTAATTATGACATATTTGTTGGTTGCGCTATCCTTAAGAGCTGCATAGCATATCATTGCATCGAGATAGTACTTGACTATTCACGTCATTCTTAGCTTAGCTGAATGGTATAGTCGTTGTGCGTTCTCAATGGACATTGTTAAAAGGGGGAATTGATACATTTGCTCAGGAAATTTTTTCTGATTTTATAGTACTGATTTGAATGTCCAGAAATATGGCCGGTGTCAGTAAAAAAAAAAATATTTACTTTTTTTCTTTCACCTTTATTTAACCAGGTAGGCTAGTTGAGAACAAGTTCTCATTTACAACTGCAACTTGGCCAAGATAAAGCAAAGCAGTGCAACATAAAAAACAACACAGAAGTTACCCATGGAATAAACAAACATACAGTCAATAATAAAATAGAAAAAGTATATATACAGTGTATGCAAATGAGGTAGGATAAGGGAGGTAAGGCAATAAATAGGCCATAGTGGTGAAATAATTACAATATAGCAATTAAACACTGGAGCGATAGATGTGCAGAAGATGAGTGTGCAAGTAGAGATACTGGGGTGCAAAGGAGCAAAATAAATAAAATAAATGGGGATGAGGCATGGGGATGAGGTAGTTGGATGGGCTATTTATAGATGGGCTATGTACAGGTGCAGTGATCTGTGAGCTGCTCTGACAGCTAGTGCTTAAAGCTAGTGAGGGAGATATGAGTCTCCAGCTTCAGTGATTTTTGCAGTTCGTTCCAGTCATTGGCAGCAGAGAACTGGAAGGATAGGTGGCCAAAGAAGGAATTGGCTTTGGGGGTGACCAGTGAAATATACCTACTGGAGTGCGTGCTACGGGTGGGTGCTGCTATGGTGACCAGTGAGCTGAGATAAGGCGGGGCTTTACCTAACAAAGTCTTATAGATGACCTGCAGCCAATGAGTTTGGCGACGAATATGAAGCGAGGGCCAGCCCACGAGAGCATACAGGTCGCAGTGGTGGGTAGTATATGGGGCTTTGGTGACAAAATGGATGGCACTGTGATAGACTGCATCCAATTTGCTGAGTAAAATGTTGGAGGCTATTTTGTAAATGACATCGCCGAAGTCAAGGTTCGGTAGGATAGTCAGTTTTACGAGGGTATGTTTGGCAGCATGAGTGAAGGATGCTTTGCTGCGAAATAGGAACCTGATTCTAGATCTAATTTTGGATTGGAGATGCTTAATGTGAGTCTGGAAGGACCGTTTACAGTCTAACCAGACACCTAGGTATTTGTAGTTGTCTACAAATTCTAAGGCAGAACCATCCAGAGTAGTGATGCTGGACGGGCGGGCAGTTGTGGGCAGCGATCAGTTGAAGAGCATGCATTTAGTTTTACTTGCATTTAAGAGCAGTTGGAGGCCACAGAAGGAGAGTTGTATGGCATTGAAGCTCGTCTGGAGGTTAGTTAAAACAGTGTCCAAAGAAGGGCCAGAAGTTTACAGAATGATGACGTCTGCGTAGAGGTGGATCAGAGAATCACCACGTTAGGGAAACAACGTAATTTAAATGATTGCCTGCAGCACAGTTAGTCACCAACGTTTTGAATAACTTGAACAAAAAGCCTAACCAGCTCTGCTAGATGGGTAGAATGGAGAATGAAGATGTATTCTCTTGTTTATGTCTGGAAGTAACGTTAGCTAGCAAGCTAGCCAACTCTAGCCAGTTAGCTTGGGTGCTTGACTGATTTTGTGTGGCAAGAAAAGTATTATATTTTGTGAGGTCAGATAGATTGGATCAACCCTGCTCCTTAGTGGATTTTGGGGTTGAATAATCCTTGTGAGAATCAAGGACAGTGGATAATAGGTACAGTAACATATTAACATTGGCAGTATATATGGGCGGGAGCACGAATGATGTTTACACAGTCAAACTTTGTTTCACCCAACATTTAAACAATCGCTAAAGGGTGTAGATGTGGCGGTTCTGTGTTGATACAATATGTGGTGAATTTGTTATTGGCGTAAAAAGGTGAAGGAACTCATTTGCCAAACATTACCACATTAGTAAACTATTTGGTAGAGCAGGGTCGCAAGGCATCATATTGGAAAGCACAACCAACGAAAGAAGAGATAACATAGTAATTAAAGTGGCCTCCCTGTGAACAGAAGGTATTATGTTTGTTCTTGGATAGATATAGCTGCCAGTGTTTGTTTTAACCTGTTGGGGCTACAGGTTAGCAATGAACCCTGAGATGGGATTGCTAGCAAGGCTGGAAATTCAAAACATCAAAAATCTAATAATTTAAATTTCTCAAACAATCAACTATTTTACACAATTTAAAAGATAAACATCTCCTTAATCTAACCACATTGTTCGATTTTCAAAGAGGCTTTACGGCAAAAGCATAAAGTTAGATTATGTTAGGACAGTACATAGCCACAAAAGTACAAACATCCATTTTCAATTCAAGGTCAGGCGTCACCAAAAGCAGAAACCAGCTAAAATTATGCACTAACCTTTGACAATCTCCATCAGATGACACTCCTAGGACATTATGTTATACAATACATGCATTTTTTGTTCCATCAAGTTCATATTTATATCCAAAAACAGCATTTTACAGTAGCGGTGAAATTCAGATTTTTTTCTTCTCTGAAATGCTTCCGGTGAACAACGTTACAAATTACAAAATTACTATTCGAAAACATTGTTAAATTATAATATTGTCATTAAAATATTCATAGTTTAACATTTCGTAAATGCTACTGCATTGCCAGATTTCAAAATAACTTTACTGGGAAATCACAATTTGCAATAAACCGGGTGCTGTGCTAAGAACAATAGGCTAGGCTATACAGGTTAGCACCATCTTGTAACCATGTAATATCAAAATTACTATTGTCAATAATCCCTTACCTTTGATTATCTTCATCCATTGGCACTTCCAGGAATCCCATGTCCACAACAAATGTGGTTTCTTTCAACAAAGTTCATAATTGATGTCCAAATAACTCCAAGTTGTTAGCGCTTCGGTAGGCTACTAAAAAGTAGCGCGGGGGGGGGGGGGGGGGGGGGTCACGGCGAAAAGTAAAAAAAATAATCTATTTACGTTCGTTCAAACATGTCAAACGTTGTTTAGCATCAATCTTTAGAGCCATTTTTAACGTGAAACATCAGTAATGTTTCAACCCGACCTCTCCTGTGTCTTGAAAAACGTATTTGAAAAATGTATCGCATCACATGATTGCGCAGGTGCAGCCAATAATGAAGTGACGACATCCCAGGGAGGTCAACTTCCCTTCCTTGTCATCCGGTCTCTGTTGATCATAGACGCTTCAAACAACTTTATAAAGATCGCTGACATCTAGTGGAAGCCGTAGGAGTTGCGAAATGAATCCTTTCTCACTGTGGTATCTATTAAACAATGATTAAAAAAAATAGTACAGCCACAAAATTCTTTTTTTCTGTCAGGTTTTGATGAGTTTTGTTATACTTACAGACACCATTCAAACAGTTTTAGAAAATTCAGAGTGTTTTCTATCCAAATCTGGTAATAATATACATATCCTAGCTTCTGAGTTGGTGTAGGTGGCAGTTAAAAATGGGCACATATTTTTTTCAAAATTCTCAATACTGCCCCCTAGCCCCAACAAACTGAACAATTTAACAGCTTGCTTAGTTCAAATTGAAAGGCTAATTTATTCAACATAAATAGCGAGGTGATTTTGAGGTTAATACGGTGTGTGGCTTAAATGGTATACTGGAATAACCTAGTGAGAATGGAGTTGTATTTGAATCACTGAATCATAATAAGTGTGAAGCAGAAAGGGAATATCCAGCAGAGGTTGGTATAAAAAATATAGAGTAATATTGTTAGGATAGACTACAATGAAAACATTGCCTTCTAGTGATGAGAGAATAATCATGGTTTGGTTTCTTTTATTTTCTAAACCTAATATGTTATTAGTAATTTTTTTGATAGCACTCTAATGATACAATATTTTAGTAATACAAGGTACAAGGTTAAGTGATGAGTAGAGAGATTGAGCCTTGAGACTGTAAAATAGATTTTCTCCGGTTGAAAGCGACTGGGCAATGGGACATTTGAAGTAAAGGTATGAGAAACATTCTTTGACAGTTTCTGATTATTGTTACTTGGTTTTATAGATTAGGTAACACCAGTGAATTTGAGCAGGAAGTACTCTAAAATTAGAATCGGTTTCCATTACGCAGAACATTGTCCAGTAATTAAAGTAGTGTCACGACAGTGACGGATGGTGGCGCCACTCCTCGGCCGGGCGGAGCTCGGTGGTCGTCGTCGCCTCTACGAGCTGCCATCGATCCCTTTTTGTTTCACTTTCGTTTGGTTAGGTCTAGGTAGGCACGCACCTGTTTTGGGTTAGTCATTAGTAAGGGGGGGTTATTTAGGTTAGCGTAGGATGTATGTGGTTGTACGTGATTGTGTTGCTTGTCCGGGTTTTTTGTTCGAAAAGAACGTGTACTGAGTTTTCCCTTCTGCCAGTGGTTTATTTTGTTTGTGTACACCACCGCAGAATCTTTCAGGGTTGCGCCCCTATACTTTGTCGACCACGTACAGTGCTTCCAATAAAGAAGTGTGGTCACGAACTTTCTGTCTCCTGCGCCTGACCCTACCTCTCCTGTTGTTCCTCGAGCCAGCCCGTGACAAGTAGATTGAAATAAGTATTGAATATTAAGCTGATGAGACAGCACCAACTTTTTTGAAGGTTCTAGATTTGTTAAACCACAGGTTTATATTTTTACTAAATGAATGCAACAGGTTGTAATGTTTAGATTACCGGAAAGGGGTTACGGGTTAATTTATTTTAGAAGGTGCCGATTCCACTTAATGAAACACTGTATTATCTGATGTGTTTTGAGTAGGATTCTTTCTTCCATGACTGATGGAAGTTCAATACATTATGTATGTTAAGGGAGACGTAGTAGACTACGTCTCAATTTTTTTTTAACCTGTTACGGCTAGGGGGCAGTATTGACACGGCTGGATAAAAAACGTACCTGATTTAATCTGGTTACTACTCCTGCCCAGTAACTAGAATATGCATATAATTATTGGCTTTGGATAGAAAACACCCTAAAGTTTCTAAAACTGTTTAAATGGTGTCTGTGAGTATAACAGAACTCATATGCCAGGCCAAAACCTGAGAAGATTCCATGCAGGAAGTGGCCTGTCTGACAATTTCTTCGTCTTCTTGATTATCTCTATCCATTACAAAGGATCTCTGCTGTTACGTGACACTTCCTACGGCTCACATGGGCTCTCAGAAGGCGGCAAAAAGCTGAATCGTGGCTTTGCAGGCTCTGGCTGAAAAAAAGTAGCGCGTTTGGGTAGTGGCTGGTTACAGTACTGTGAGACTCAGGCGCGTGCCCGCGTCGACCGAATGCTTTGTTTTCTTTCCTCTGTTTACCTAAACGGAGATTCCCGGTCGGAATATTATCGCTTTTTTACAAGAAAAATGGCATAAAAATGGATTTTAAACAGCGGTTGACATGCTTCGAAGTACGGTAATGGAATATTTAGAAAATTTTTGTTGTCACGAATTGCGCCATGCTCGTGACCCTGATTTACCATTTCGGATAGTGTCTGGAACGCACGAACAAAACGCCGCTATTTGGATATAACGATGGATTATTTTGGACCAAACCAACATTTGTTATTGAAGTAGCAGTCCTGGAGTATATTCTGACGAAGACAACAAAGGTAATCAAACTTTTGTAATAGTAAATCTGACTTTGGACAGGGCTAAACTTGGTGGGTGTCTAAATGGCTAGCCGTGATGGCTGGGCTATCTACTGAGAATATTGCAAAATGTGCTTTCACCGAAAAGCTATTTTAAAATCGGACACCTCGATTGCACAAAGGAGTTCTGTATCTATAATTCTTAAAATAATTGTTATGTTTTTTGTGAACGTTTATCGTGAGTAATTTAGTAAATTGTTAGTAAATTCCCCGGAAGTTTGCGGGGGGTATGCTAGTTCTGAACGTCACATGCTAATGTAAAAAGCTGGTTTTTGATATAAATATGAACTTGATTGAACAAAACATGCATGTATTGTATAACATAATGTCCTAGGTGTGTCATCTGATGAAGATCATCAAAGGTTAGTGCTGCATTTAGCTGTCTTCTGGGTTTTTGTGACATTATATGCTAGCTTGAAAAATGGGTGTCTGATTATTTCTGGATGGGTACTCTGCTGACATAATCTAATGTTTTGCTTTCGTTGTAAAGCCTTTTTGAAATCGGACAGTGTGGTTAGATTAACGAGAGTCTTGTCTTTAAAATGCTGTAAAATAGTCATATGTTTGAGAAATTGAAGTAATAGCATTTCTAAGGTGTTTGAAAATCGCGCCACGGGATTCAACTGGCTGTTGCGTAGGTGGGACGAATTCGTCCCGCCTAGCCCAGAGAGGTTAATAGATGCCTGGGATCAAATATCATTGATTCCTTATGCTCAAGAAATGTGCACTTTCTTGTCCACGAGAATGAGAGTAGTCATTTTTTCTTTCTTTGGGAGAGCAGTGAGTGTCTGTTCTGCAGTGTAGTTAGTATAACCTCTCTTGGGCAGGTGGGATGCTACCGTCCCACCCACGGTTCACACTATTCAACAGCCAGTGAAATATCAGGGCGGCAAATTCAAAACAACAAAATGTCATAAGTCAAATTTCTCAAACATACAACTATTTTACACCATTTTAAAAATAAACCTCTCCTTAATCCAAGCATATTGTCCGATTTCAAAAAGGCTTTACGGCGAAAGCATAAAGTTAGATTATGTTAGGACATCGCCAACACAAGAAAAACCACACAGCCATTTTTCAAGCAGGAGAGGGGTTACAAAAACCCGAAATTCAGCTAAAATTAAGCACTAACCATTGACGATCTTCATCAGATGACACTCCTAGGACTCAATGTTACACAATACATGTATGTTTTGTTCGATAAAGTTCATATTTATATCCAAAAATCCCATTTTACATTGGCGCGTGATGTTCAGAAAATATTTTGCCTCCAAAACTGCCGATGAATCAGCACAACAATTTACAAAAATACTCATCATAAACGTTGATAAAATATTAAACTGTTATTCAAAGAATTATAGATAACCATGTCCTTTATGCAACCGCTGTGAAAGATTTCAAAAAAGCTTCACGGGGAAAGCACACTTTGCAATAATCTGAGTACGGCGCTCAGAAAAATACATCAGACAATACAGATACCCGCCATTTTGGAGTCATCTAAAATCATAAATAGCATTATAAATATTCACTTACCTTTGATGATCTTCATCAGAAGGCACTTCCAGGAATCCCAGGTGCACAATAAATGTTGTTTTGTTCGATAAAGTCCATAATTTATGTCCAAATACCTCCTTGTTGTTTGCGCGTTCAGTAAGCTACTCCAAATGTATGAAGCGTGACGAAAATCTCACGACGAAAAGTACAAAAAAAAAAGTTATATTTACGTTCATAGAAACATGTCAAACGATGTATAGCATCAATCTTTAGGGCCTTTTTAACATAAAACTTCAATAATATTCCAACCGGACGATTCCAATGTCTTGAAAAATGTAATGGAACACAGCTAACTCTCACGTGAAAGCGCGCCAATGAAGTCATGTCCTTTCCTGAGTCAACAAATTCCAACTTCCTTTGTTCGCTCTCTGTTCACCATAGAAGCCTCAAACAACTTTCTGAAGACTGTTGACATCTAATGGAAGCCTTAGGAAGTGCAAAATGAACCCTAAGTCACTGTGTGTTAGATAGGCAATGACTTGAAAAGACTACGAGCATCAGATTTCCCACTTCCTGGTTGGATTTATCTCAGGTTTTTGCCTGCCATATGAGTTCTGTTATATTCACAGACATCATTCAAACAGTTTTAGAAACTTCAGAGTAGTTTCTATCCAAATCTACTAATAATATGCATATCCTACCTTCTGGGCCCGAGTAGTAGGCAGTTTAATTTGGGCACACTTTTCATCCAAAATTCCGAATGCTGCCCCCTACCCTAGAGAAGATAAAGGTATCCGGATTAGGCCGTAAACTACCAAATTAAATAAGACCGATTTAGTTTGTTTTTGCCATATGGTTTACCACACACACACCAGTACATATACACAAGTTCTTGGTTATGAATATGGGTTAGTGCGAGGTATGTTAAAGGGGCACACACACACACATGGAATTTTCCGAAGTTTTTATTTTCTGGGTTTTAATTGAACACAAAAAATGTACTGAAGAAAGTTACTGTGAACCTGGAAGTTGAAATGTATAAAATGTTTGACTGTTTTTACATAATTAATCTAATATTGTAAAAATCACTTATTTGAAGGGTTTGAATGACCTTTGACCTCTGTCTTTACTTTCTAGTGTGGTTTGATCACTCTCGTGGGAAGCTGAGAGACATTGGATGATAACTTGAAGGTAATTTATAATACTGATAATTACGGATATAGTTATATGTGTGATAGGACCACGAGAAGCATAGACCTGTCTCTAGTCTATTTTTCTATTCCTTGAATCAACTTATGGGTACAATTTTTTCTTTATGGAGTAATAATGAGCAGTGATTCTGATTCGATTTGTTGTTTAAAAAAAATATTTATATATTTTTAACCAGTAGTGTTGTTGTTTTCACACATTACTCACGTGGTGAGTCGTGTCAAAATGGGGGAATTACCAGTCTTTTGAGGTTTTTGGATTGAAGTTTACACACCTTGAGTGATATATAGAAATGTATTGAGTGAAATATGAAGGAGTGTATTGTTGCATTGTTTGTTCTGTTTTGTTTTGGTACAAATCTCACCAGATTGGGTCTGCTGGATGATCGGCATAATTTCCTGATCCTATCTATGACTCTGCGAGGAGGTTCACCGTGTTATAAGGGGAGTATAAGCTCATTTGAAACTTTGTTTCAACAGAATGTGTTGTTATTCTTTTTTACATATATTTTACAATTTTGTATTAAGATATTAGTCCGATGTAATAATTTGTCATATAGTCAATGCTTGTCTGGATTTCCTGAATCAGATATGCACTGAACTGAATTGTTGTTCTGATCTGTCCTTTCTCGAGGTTGTGGTGGAGATGGTATCTAGATGCATGGAAGGGATAATTTGACCAAGCGGTGTGAACCTCAAAACCCCCTCTAACTGGCTGAAGAACTGGCGTTCAATACAGCCCTGTCCTGCCCCACTTCTATCGAGAGACCTGAGTCCGAGTCAGCAACCGGTGTACAGCATCCAGTTGAAGATATCGACTGCCTTTTCTCTCATGCCTTTTCTCTCAGGAGTGCAACAGAAGTCCACATGGAGTAAGCATGGAGAGAGATCCGTTCCAAAACTTCTCTCATGTTGCTGGTATATTGGTTGGCAAATGGACAAGACATAATAGGAGTTGTGGTGGGGTTCCGGTGAGACATTGAAATTGGGATATTATCATGAACCATCCACTTTGAACTGTGAAGCTATCTGAAGAAGAAAATAGAGGGGGTTGGTCAACTGTGCCCGTAATTGATTTAGACTTGTCTAAAATTGTTATTTGGAGTATCAGGTTGATTGAGGAGGTTTACACACTGCTAAATGTATAGTAATTTAGGCTGAGAATGCATTGAGATACTGATCTGTAATTATAACCCCGATGAGAAACTTAATATTAGAATTATGAGGTGAAGATATTGTATGTTAATATAAATGTACATTCAGCCAGTGTTGATGTGTGTTAAGTTGAGGGTTTTAATTTTGAGTGATAGAACCAATGTGAATCACTGAGGAATGTCATTCTAAATTGTTGTTGGATAATTGAGACTTTTTTATGATTTGGAAACTGAATGATTTATAAAGCTGAATGATTGATTTGAGTAAGTTTTTAGTATGTTAATAACTATATGAGTGGAGAAAATAATGTATTATGGATGGATTGTTTTGATTGTTATGCTGAGAGTGAAACTGATCCTAATCTATTTGATTTATATCCATTGACAAATTTCACTTTTTGATGATAATGATAATACTCAGGAACTATAGCAGGTTTATGCTAATGAGACATAGAGTCCATAGGCGATGCCCTATACATAGTCGGATCATGATGCATGTTCTGGGTCATGTTCATTAGGCACTAAATTGAATAAATGTATTTTTAAACCTTATAATTTTCCTTTTAAGTTGAGAGAATTCTCAAAATGGGGGAATGTGATAGAAAAATTACATATTTACCTGATTTGTTTGATATTAATAGTTAGTAAAAAATTGTAGGACATTTATTTTCAGTTTAACCTCTTACATCTAGACGTTCCGCTAGCGGAACACCTGCTCCAATATCCAATGATAGGCGTGGCGCGAATTACAAATTCCTCAAAAATACAAAAACTTCAATTTTTCAAACATATGACTATTTCACAGCATTTTAAAGATAAGACTCTCCTTTATCTAACCACACTGTCCGATTTCAAAAAAGCTTTACAACGAAAGCAAAACATTAGATTATGTCAGCAGAGTACCAAGCCAGAAATAATCAGACACCCATTTTTCAAGCTAGCATATAATGTCACAAAAACCCAGAAGACAGCTAAATGCAGCACTAACCTTTGATCTTCATCAGATGACAACCCTAGGACATTATGTTATACAATACATGCATGTTTTGTTCAATCAAGTTCATATTTATATCAAAAAACAGCTTTTTACATTAGCATGTGACGTTCAGAACTAGCAAACTTCCGGGGGAATTCACTAAGAATTTACTAAATTACTCACGATAAACGTTCACAAAAAGCATAACAATTATTTTAAGAATTATAGATACAGAACTCCTCTATGCACTCGATATGTCCGATTTTAAAATGGCTTTTTGGTGAAAGCACATTTTGCAATATTCTAAGTACATAGCCCAGGCATCACGGGCTAGCTATTTAGACACCCGGCAAGTTTAGCACTCACCAATATCAGGTTTACTATTATAAAAGTTTGATTACCTTTTGTTGTCTTCGTCAGAATGCACTCCCAGGACTGCTACTTCAATAACAAATGTTGGTTTGGTCCAAAATAATCCATCGTTATATCCGAATAGCGGCGTTTTGTTCGTGCGTCCCAGTCACTATCTGAAATGGTAAATCAGGGTCATGCGCATGGCGCAATTCATGACAAAAAAATTCTAAATTTTCCATTACCGTACTTCGAAGCATGTCAACCGCTGTTTAAAATCCATTTTTATGCCATTTTTCTCGTAAAAAAGCGATAATATTCCGACCGGGAATCTCCTTTTAGCTAAACAGAGGAAAGTAAACAAAGCTTTCGGTCGACGCGGGCACGAGCCTGAGTCTCACAGTACTGTAACCAGCCACTACCCAAACGCGCTACTTTTTTTCAGCCAGAGCCTGCAAAGCCACGATTCGGCTTTTTACCGCCTTCTGAGAACTTATGGCAGCCGTAGGAAGTGTCACGGGACAGCTAAGATCCTCACTCTTCAATAAACAGAGACAAGAAGAACGACACCTTGTCAGACAGGCCACTTCCTGCCTGAAACCTTGTCAGGTTTTTGCCTGCCAGATTAGTTCTGTTATACTCACAGACACCATTCAAACAGTTTTAGAAACTTTAGGGTGTTTTCTATCCATATGTAATAAGTATATGCATATTCTAGTTACTGGGTAGGAGTGGTAACCAGATTAAATCGGGTACGTTTTTTATCCAGCCGTGAAAATACTGCCCCCTAGCCATAACAGGTTAATTATGTTTTTCTGGAAAGAGATGGTTTCCACTCTAGCTTCCTGCAGTTAGTCTGGGCTTATGGTCAAGGAAATGGGTTTTTCTAGAAATAGCTTGAGCTGACAATGACTTTGTGATAAAAAAACTTAAAGCTGGCATTCAATAGACAATATGTGGTGTGTGTGACCCGAGATAGAGATAGCCTGGAATAGTTTAGAACAATGCCTCATTGTCTCATCATCCTGGCATCTGGGAAACTAAGCTGCCTTGGAAGTAAAACAACATCCCTTGCAGATAACCTGGACATGAACCAAGGGGGCTAATGGGAAGGTTGGAACCAGTCTGACTAAGCATTTTTAGGTCCTATAGTAACATCTGTATTTTCATTATCAGCTAAGCACTCGGCAACACACTTCGGAGTGTGGGGTTGACGGTTTCATTATTGCAATAACTAATCGATATTAAATAAAGATGCTTGTTTGAAGAAATGACATAGTCTCTCTCAGTACTGAATTTCCACGAGTAGCTACTTTGAAGAATCTCAAATCGAAAATATATTTTCATTTGTTTAACACTTTTTTGGTTACTACATGATTCCAAGTGCGTTGTTTCATAGTTTTTATGTCTTCACTATTATTCTACAATGTAGAAAATATTAAAAATAAAGAAAAACCTTGTATGTACTGCTATAATGACATATTAATTTAGTGGATGAATAAAGTCATATATTATCTTATCTTGGTATCCATCTTTAATTAAATCTACATCAACAAGCTGCTCAGCATATTTGTGGTAGCCAAGGTTGGAGTTCAGTCAATTCAGAGTGAAATATCCTGCTTACAGGTGTGTCATTAGTACATTATGTGTAAATGAATGTCCTCCCACAAGGTACCATTTATGTAGTGAATTTCCCTATTTATTAGGATGGTAGAATAATTTTAAAAAATCTAATAGGGCACCAATCACACATCCTGCAAGCACAGGGGCCTACATTTACATTTTAGTAGACGCTCTTATCCATAGCGACTTACAGGAGCAATTAGGGTTATGTGCCTTGCTCAATGGCACAGCAACAGTTTTTTTCACCTAGTTGGCTCAGTGATTTGAATCAATGACATTGTCTCTTAACCACTAGACTGTGTTCAGCCAGTACTGAGGTGCGTCCTTACTCTATATTGTGTGTGGAGGAGAGGAACAGCATGGAGGGAGAGGACATAAAGGATGAGAGGAAAAGAGAAAGAAAGGGAGAGGAGAGGAGAAGAGGAGGAAAAGAGACAATGAGATGAACAGCATGTTGAGTTCACCTGGCCAGTGCCCCATCATTCCAAACATGAGTTAACATGTGTTGTTCAGCTGGTTTAGCATGTTAAACAGTCACAGGTCACGTCACCCTTTATCCCTCTACGTTGACGTGACAGTGACAAATAAGGCTGTGTTCAAGAGAGAGAGCCATCTGCCAATCACTTCCCTGGAGGATAAGGGTTGCAGGTGTGGGTTGGAGAAAAATGTATGGGTGAAAATTGTGTTTTGATTTTGTCCCAAATGGCACCCTATTCCCTTAGAGCCTGTTCACCAAATGGCACCCTAAGTCCTACTCCCCACAGGGCTCAAGTCAAAAGTTGTACAATATATAGGGAACTGGGTGCCATTTTGTCACTAGCCACTTTGTCACCTTGTCACTAGTGTTTATAACTGTCTGGAGAAGACATGAAACCTACTGTACGAAAGCACATGCATGGTTTGTTTGTTTGCTGGCTTTGTGCAAGAGAGAGAAAAGCGAACGTCTGTTTAATGTCTCATGCATGTATTTAGGGACATGAACTCACTTTACATGAACACCATGGAGGAATGTGTCCTTCTGTTTGCGTTATTTCATTGCACCAACTCACAACAATGGCTCACGCTCCTTCCAATTTAACTGGCTCCCCTTAAATGTTTAATCAATCTATTAATCTGTTAATGTCAACACCAGGGAGGCAAACTACCCCACAAGATCTGGACGTGTTTAGAATACAGAGAACTGAATAGCTGGGCTAGGAACATCCTCTTACATTTGCTCTATAGAAACTCAAGTGCCCGTCTGTGACTGCCTCCTGGCCGCACCTTGTATACATACAGCCGTGCACACACACACACACACATGCATGCATGCTGACACACACACACACACACACACACACACACACACACACACACACACACACACACACCACACACACACACACACACACACACACACACACACACACACACACACACACACCACCACCATATAAATCTCAGCTCGTTAATCATTTAGGGGAAGCAATTTGCAGAGCACCTGTCCCAAGCAGGAGGCTATTAGAGCCTTCAATGAGAGGAGCAAGCAGCTCTAATGACTGGCTGAGTGGAGCTTATTTGAAGACATAGGTTGTGTCCCAAATGTAACCCTATTCCCTATGTAGTGCACTACTTTTGGAACACACACATTGGTTTCTATGGCACACGTAGCAGGGAAGGCTAACTATACAACACTGTACTGTACTTTTTAGCAGAGTCCATGTTGCTCCAATAGGATGTGGTGTGTTTTGTGTGTGTGTTTTTTCTCCAGTTGATAGGGTCTACCTGGGCATGATACTGGAGGAGGGAGTGCATAATCATAATTGTAAACAATATGATGCTTCTGTAGGTAGCAGTGTTAACCAGAATAAACATACTCGTTATGGGAGGATTGGCCCTAGTGTGGTTAGCTGACTGTAGGTACAAGAAGTAGTAGAAACACTCTGAAAAAGACCAAATACTATACAGTGACTTTTGAGCAGGGACAAGTCCTTGTGACATGTATGCAACTGTTTTCCATATTTAGTTAACGTCACTTCTCACAAAGGCAGCATTGTGTTTGCACCACATCAGGGACCAGACATTTTGTCAATAATTGAAAAATGTGCTTCCCATCCAATTCATTGCCTTGAAAAGAACAGTCATATTCTCTCTCGCCTTCAGATTCTCATTACCGATTCCAGTCTTCTCCTGGGAGGATTATACACCTGAAATGGCTCTGTCACTCCCCCCCCCCCCCCCCACACACACACACACACCCACACACACACACTGTCACTTTCCTGTTCGCAGTAGATCTCAGGGTGAGCCCAGGGGACTGTGGTGCTGCGGACTGAGCATCACCAGCCCTGCGTTCGTTGTACAGTAGAAGCCTGACCAAGGACATGGACCATCAATATTATTCTGTCATCCAAACCGATAGTGACACACCAATGCTGAGTCACCACGACTGAGAATGGGGCCCAAGTTTTGTCAGTCACTTTTGAATCACCATCTATCCCCTCTGAATACGAATAGCCTCTGTGGCTCCTTTGTAATGGCAACACAGGACCATTTGTGCGTAGCTAGAATTTTCCAGAGTATGGCACAAACTACTGGAAGTGTTGTGGAGAAACACTCAGCATGCGTCAGTCAGCTATATGATAGTAACCACATAGCTATATAGGGAATAAGATGCAATTTGGGACATAACCCTAGAGACAGAATTCTCAGAGTCAATTTGTCTGTAACACCACATGTTAGTATGTTGTTAATATGTTGTTGCTACAGTTTACTGGGTAGTTACAAAGGGGTAAGGGCAGCTTAACCATCTTAGGTAAATGTCATCTATTGTATTGTGATATGTTTTTTGGTTTTGTGGTGCTATGGTTACGTTTGTGCGGGTACACTATCGTGTTTGTCTGAATTCTTCACTGATGACATCTCTTTGGATATCCCTACATGCACATGCAACCTCATTTCATTATGTTCCCTACAGAGAAGGATGGTAGGGACAAAAATCTGATTATATGTACTTCTCTTCAGTACTGAGAAGCTTAGTCACCATAAAGTTGTCCTTGTCACCCAGGATACAAATGAATGGACAACAGAGAGATAGATAGATAGATAGATAGATAGATAGATAGATAGATAGATAGATAGATAGATAGATAGATAGATAGATAGATAGATAGATAGATAGATAGATAGATAGATAGATAGATAGATAGATAGATAGATAGATAGATACTTTACAGTGAAATGCTTGCTTACAAGCCCTTCCCAATGATGCAGAGAGAGAGAGGGAGAGAGAGTTAACAAGATACTAATACTCTTTCTTTACCAATCATACAACAAACACACAACTATTACCTCTGAGCTTTCCCTCCTTCTACGACACACTATGCTTAGGTTCATGAGTTGAAGCGTAGCACAGCGGTCTGGCGTACTGTCAGAAAGGCCTTCGCAGTAACAAAACATGAACATTCCAGTTGACATTTAGTCATCATAGCTGGGTAAATAAAGACAGTATTTACATAATGGTGAAAAAGCCCGGAGTAAAGGGATAAAACCACTTATTGAAGAGAATGTTTGTTTCTTTATCTTTTCCATCAACGTTTTTTTTGTCCAATTTCCAATGTTTAATTTGTTATGTGAAAGTTTTTTTTTACATTGCCCCCAAACTGCCACAAGATATCTTGAGTCATTTGACAGGCAAATTTGTCTGGAGGAGCATCTTGATAATAAGGTTTTGCATGACAAAAATATTTGTTTTAAATTATAAACCTGAATAAAATGTGATGCAAATCCTGAAGATGATATCAGCGTGTTTCTGTGCTTCAAATGTTTCTGTGCAGTACATGTTTCTGTGCAGTACATGTTTCTGTGCTGTAAATGTTTCTGTGCTGCACACGTTTCTGTGCTGTAAACGTTTCTGTTCTGCACATGCCAAGTACAGGTTCGTTAATTGGTGTTGCAGACCCTGTTTTTGGCAGGCTTCAAACAGGGCTGTCTGCACACATGCACATGCAAACACGTACACACACACACACACACACACACACACACACACACACACACACACACACACACACACACACACACATCCCTGCAGGTTTAACAGCAGACTAGAGCATCATGTTGTCTGTCTGTGTTACTCTATTCTGATGCTCACCCAGGCTTCTTCTCCAATGTCTGATTGGAACACTAGGGGAATCACTGAGAGGACTGTCAATAGAACTAGAATGATCATCCTCTTTCTATGGAACTGTCACTCAGGTCATTGTTACAAACAGGAGCCATGATTTCCCAGTGGTGTCAGTAGCGCCAGGTACAATGTTCTGCAAAATGACAGGCCAACACTATTAATCCACAACATGTATTTATGGTGCTTTCGATGTTTATAGATGGAGGGACTTTAAATTCTATAGAACTGAACTAGTTTGTTGATATGTGAAGACAGACTTCTAGGATTGTGTCCCTGATGGTGTTGGTTGGTAATAGCAGTATAACATTGTTCAGTCATTTCCTGGTGGATGTGTTCAGGCGGTAAACTGAACCGATTACCATTACCAGAAAGAAATCATGAATATTACACCGAAGTTCATTTCAGCACACATGGCAAATTAAAAGTATGTTACAATATTTTTGCTCTGGAGAGACTGGCACTCAACATCATGATAAGTAGACATCTGACGTTTTGTCATTCAGGTCAAAGCCTGAAGGTTATTAGGCCTATATAAAGATATCAAATATCAATTAAATATAAACTGGTTCTTTTTCTTTGTTTCATGGGATTAAAACATTTTATGAAAAGCCACCTAAGCCCTGTAGGTATGTTTTGAGCCAGCATAAACACATTTACACACATACATCCATGCACGCACCGACACACATACACACTCTTACAAGCACACACACACGCACACACACACACAGTCTTGTACAGCTAACCTTGTGGGGACACACAATTCAGTCCCATTCAAAATCCTATTTTGCCCAACCCCTAACCCTAGCTCTAACCGTAACCCGTACTCTTACCCTAACTCTAACCTTAACCCTAACCCTAAACCTAACCCTAGCTCCTAACCCTAACCCTAAAACTTACCCTAGTTCCTAACCCTAACCTGTAATTCTAACCCAAACACTAATTTTAACCTTAACCCTAAACCCCAGAGAAATAGCATTTTACCTTATGGGGACTAACAAAATGTCCCCAGTTGCTCCAATTTTTATTATTCTGGTCCCCACAAGAATAGTTAATCACGTCCACACACACATCCACACCCACCCACCCACAGCCTGTACCTGATACTGTATATCCCCCCCATCTCTCCCCCTATAGTCTTTAATTCACCAGGTGATGGAGGAGGGACCTGGGTGTAATCCGATGAGATCTGACAGCTCCTCACCTTTCACAGCAAGCAGTAATTACTAGTCTATTCACTTTCAATTTGTTGAGCTACAAATCAATGGCTGTGTTCAATGCTGCTAACATTTGTCTTCAGGGCACTCCGTTGTTGTGACAAGTTTTCATCTGTAAACACTTATTCCTGGTAAAGACTGAGGGGAATGTAAATGTCTATCTGAGACTTAACAAGCCATAGCTCATCAGTATGTAGTGTTTGTATAAATTGGCGACTTAAATGCAAACACTTTAATATGCCTTATTGTTGCAAAGAGAAAATTAAAATACCAGCTTTCCTCTGTTGCAAACTGTTACCCACTGGGTACACACTGGTTGAATCAATGTTGTTTCCAAAGTGGATAGACGTTGAATTAACGTCTGTGCCCAGTGGGTAAGTACAAATGGTGTTATTGTTTTTCTGTTATAGTGTACATCCACATTTGATTGTTTGATTGTTCCTTGTGGTAGTTTGCTATTTTGTTTCTATGCATTTTCTCTACAAGATCCAGCGACAATTACATCTGAAACACTTCTGTAATTGTGGCCAAGATGTCATATTTTATCTCCCGAAGTGTTGCGTTGAGGTACATCCTCCCCTTTCTCTTAACTCAACACTGTTGTTTGTGCCCATCTACCCTTTCTCCCTCCCTCCTTCCCTCTCTCTTCCTCTCTCACTCTGGACCAATCACCCATTCTGTCACACAGGATTTCACTTGACCCTTTTATTCATTGAGGTTAGACTGGCCTGAGTGTTAAAATCAATTTCCCAACCGCTTCCTTCCATTACCCACCATACTCTGGCCTCTGTGACCTATAGTACAAAGCATCCCAGGCCATGTCAGGTGACAGAGCTCTTAAATGGCAGCCACCCAGGGTTGGCTTTTCTTTGACGGCTGAGGAAACTCATTTCTGCACAGTTACGATTGGTTCTCAAACCTCTCCTCAGGAACTCCCAGACATTTCACAATTGTGTTGTAGCCCTGAACTAGCTCGCCTGATTCATCTATTCTAGTGCTTGATGATTAATTGTCAATCTGGTTTGCTAATTCTGGAATTGATTAAAAACATGGAATGGCTGGGGATGCCCAAGGAAATAACTACTATGCTAGATAACTACTATGCTAGAGACTGTAGGTCAAGGGTTGGCTGCTGCAACAACTATCAGAGATGAGTAAACACATTGGTTGGATGTACTAGCAACCACTGTAGAATCAACATTGTATTGTATGTTGTTGTATAGCATTTAGCTATTGCTTTGTAATGTTACACTACAACGTACCATGCTGAAATTTCAGTCAACACGTTGTTTTACACACAGAGTTTACATTAGTGTGATTCATTTTGTAACATAAATCACTCAAACTACAGTATTTCAGAGAGAGAGAGAGAGAGAGAGAGAGAGAGAGAGAGAGAGAGAGAGAGAGAGAGAGAGAGAGAGAGAGAGAGAGAGAGAGAGAGAGAGAGAGACAGAGAGAGAGAGAGAGAGACCATATTCCAAGCCTGGGACATGTGGAGAATAGAGTTTTCCGGGGAGGTGAAGTTTAATTTGCCCGTTGAGACCCGGGGTTTCTCCCAGCCCGCTGTGACTGATAGGCTGTGTCACAGGCAAAGGGCAGAAGGATAAGTGAAGTTGCCTTGCAGTCTAATGGAGGTCATAAAATGTAAAATAGCTCAATGATGCATTTACTGCTGTCCATAAAATAATACTCCACACAGAGTTGCTGCATGTAGTGGTGATGGACGGTCTGGGTCTCTCTCTGCCAGTGGTCCAAAAACGAACTCTGTCCTATTCATTAAAGGAGTTTAATCCTCAGAATGTGGCAGAAACTTTATGGAGTAATATGTGTGGTTGAGTCACAACAAGCCTACAGTATTTTAATGTTTATATGATTTTGTCATACATCATCATCATCATTACCTTAATCATCATCATCTTCTTCATTCAGTTAGTATGACTGGTGGGTGTTAAATGACAAACTGCCACTCACTCCTCCCAAACGCAAAATCGCAGATTTACATCCCCCAACGATCTTCAGTTGAGATGAAATATTTGTTTTTAAATCAATGTTTTATTTTCTAGACAATGTAGTGCAATGGTAATGAAAAGGGGCTGACTCCATTGGGTCCTGGTCAAAAGTAGTGAACTATATAGGGTATAGGGTGCCATTTGGAACGCAGACCAGTTTTCTCTTCTACAGAGTCCACACAATGGCCACACTCTGTCTCAGTCAATGCTATGTTCAAGTAGAGGTCATCTTTAGGACCATTTGTCCCTGTATGGTCATTCCAGGTAATAGATATCTCCACTTGTTCTGTGTTGCAGCCATTTGGACTTACAGTAGGTCATTTCAGCCATGGGGTTGTCACTGTCAGTGGTGCTGAACAAATTCAAAACGAAGAACCCTTTCTCATAGCCCAGTTATATATTCTACAAACAGATTATTATTCAGATTCCTCAAGTGTGAGGAGAAACAAAAAATGATACACCCTATGTATTCACCCAGTGGTTTTGATTTCAACCTCCTTGCTGTAGAGTAAACTTTTTAACTGAAATAACTTAATTATTTTAGCAAAGGAATTGCATGCGTATGGAAACATTAATTTCATGGTGCAGTGATGCACAACCTTCAAATACATTATTTAGTTGTGTATATGGACATATGTTTGTACAGAATCATTGACTGTTTTTTGACTGCTTTACAGTGGACAAAAAGTGACAGACATATGCTTCAGGTGCATAATCTTCTTCAGGTGTTTGAAGCTACTACTTTTAATAATTAATTTATTTTGTAGCATCTATGGGAAATCAGAAATAAAATATATTTGTACAAACTACAAAAGATTATACGAGAGAAAAGATGGCCAAATGTTTCATTGCCCATAGCCTCGACAGGAAGAGTGATACTCCCCACCCTACAGTATGCACTGTAGTGGTTCTAATACCCATTACAGTGTCCTGACTGTCACGATAAGACAGCAATTCCCCATTTTACAGACAAGCAGCATTTTGTTGTTCCGCTTTGATCACTCTGCAGGGCCAGGGCTGTCACGCTGCCAAGAGGGTTTATATGTCCTGCCTGCTGTTGTTGTTGTTGTTGTTGTTTTTATTTCTGTGATGATTATATGGCAGTACCCATTTGAAGGTGCAATCTTTCAGCTTGTTCAATTAAAAACAAATTAAGTATTCAAAAATAATTTCCTGATATAGCCAAACTGTGCTGGGTGTCCTTTTACCTCTGTTCAGTAGCGGTGTGTAGGTATAATCACCGGGGAAGCAAAGCCAGAAAAAAAGAAAACATATAACAACCTACAATACCGTTCAAAAGTTTGGGGTCACTTAGAAATGCCCTTGTTTTTGAAAGAAAAGCACATTTTTTGTCCATTAAAATAACATCAAATTGATCAGAAATACAGTGTACACATTGTTAATTTTGTAAATGACTATTGTAGCTGGAAACGGCAGATTTGTTATGGAATATCTACATCCGGCCAGCATCCCGGAGTCGCCACATTGCTGTTGACGTTGAGACTGGTGATTTGCGGGTACTATTTAATGAAGCTGCCTGTTGAGGACTTGAGAGGCGTCTGTTTCTCAAACTAGACACTCTAATGTACTTGTCCTCTTGCTCAGTTGTGCACCGGGGCCTCCCACTCCTCTTTCTATTCTGGTATGTCAGTTTGCACTGTTCTGTGAAGGGAATAGTACACAGCGTTGTATGAGACCTTCAGTTTCTTGGCAATTTCTCACATGGAATAGCCTTAATTTCTCAGAACAAGAAGAGACTGACGAGTTTCAGAAGAAAGATCTTTGTTTCTGGCCATTTTGAACCTGTAATGGAACCCACAAATGCTGATGCTCCAGATACTCAACTAGTATATTCGGATCGTTGGCAAACACAACCAACACATCACTTCTTAGACACAATGAAAGAGAGATGTGTGAATAAACCCAGTTACAGGGTTCAACAGGGTCATAGTTAAAGAATAGTTCATTTTACCTGCATTTGTGATGGGTACATTATTTTAATGTGTAACTTTAAGCTTCCAAAAAGAGGTGACTGCACCAACAGGCTCCTTGAAGCAGTTATGAACTGTCCTGTATCAACGCCAGTACGAACCACCAGAAAAACATCACTCTACCCACTGCTGTCAAACAGTTCATCCACTGCTGTCAGACTGTTCATACACTGCTGTCAGACTGTTCATCCACTGCTGTCAGACTGTTCATCCACTGCTGTCAGACTGTTCACCCACTGCTGTCAGACTGTTTACCCACTGCTGTCAGACTGTTCATCCACTGCTGTCAGACTGTTCATCCACTGCTGTCAGACTGTTCACCCACTGTTGTCAGACTGTTCATCCACTACTGTCAGACTGTTCACCCACTGCTGTCAGACTGTTCATCCACTGCTGTCAGACTGTTCATCCACTGTTGTCAGACTGTTCACCCACTGCTGTCAGACTGTTCACCCACTGCTGTCAGACTGTTTACCCACTGCTGTCAGACTGTTCATCCACTGCTGTCAGACTGTTCATCCACTGTTGTCAGACTGTTCATCCACTGCTGTCAGACTGTTCATCCACTGCTGTCAGACTGTTCACCCACTGCTGCCAGGCTGTTCATCCACTGCTGTCAGACTGTTCACCCACTGCTGTCAGGAGGAATAACGGTCTCGGGCGGTTTTTCATGTTTCGGGTTAGGCCCCTTAGTTCCAGTGAAGGGAAATCTTAACGCTACAGCATACAATGACATTCTATACGATTCTGTCCTTCCAACTTTGAGGCAACAGTTTGTGGAAGGCCCTTTCCATTGTCATCAGGATGACAATGCCGCCATACAGAAAGCGAGGTCCATACAGAAATGATTTGTCGAGATCGGTGTGGAAGAACCTGACTGGCCTGCAAAGAGCCCTGATCTCAAACTCATCGAATACCTTTGGGATGAAATGGAACGCCGACTGCAAGCCAGGCCTAATCGCCCAACATCAGTGCCCAACCTCACTAATGGTCTTGTGGCTGGTCTTGTGGTCTTGTGGTTCATCCACTGCTGTCAGACTGTTCATCCACTGCTGTCAGACTGTTCACCCACTGCTGCAAGGCTGTTCATCCACTGCTGTCAGACTGTTCATCCACTGCTGTCAGACTGTTCATCCACTGCTGTCAGACTGTTCATCCACTGCTGCCAGACAGTTCAATAACTGTAGCTCTCAAATGTTTTTTTAAAGTAATCATAATCATTTTGACAATACATTTTCAATACTATAGTTTTGTCATCAAGAAAATGAAAAGCTGCGTCATGTTTGTTTTTATATTCTGTGTTCTGTATTATTCATCTAAATTCGTTTTTGGGGGCCCTGCAGATGGGCCCTGCTGTTCACACGGTTCAACTTCTCCTTCTCGTACCAGCCGGGATCCAAGAATGTCAAGCCGGATGCACTGTCCTGCCGCTATAACCCTACAACTGCTACCCTGGAACCCGAGACCATCCTTCCCACTTCATCCCTGGGGATGGCACTCAGCTAGGGAATAGGGAAGCATGTCCGTGAGGCGCAGCATTCCCAGCCAAACCCCGGGGGGAGCCCTGATAACCGGATGTTTGTTCCCGACACTGTCCGCTCGGTGGTCTTGGAGTGGGCCCGCTCCGTGGTCCTGGAGTGGGCCCATCCTCCAGGCTGGCCTACCACCCGGGCGCCTGTCGTACCCTAGCCTTTGTGCATTAGCGCTTTTGGTGGCCTACCATGGTCCCGGTCACGTGTCCGCATTTGTCGCTGCTTGCACAGTTTGTGCACAGAACAAGACTCCTCGGCAAGCTCCGGCTGGTCTCCTCCAACCTCTGCCTGTCCCCCACCGTCCCTGGTCTCACATCTCCCTGGACTTTGTCACGGGTCTTCCCCCATCTGATGGAAACTCCGCCATCCTGACCGTGGTGGATCGGTTCTCCAAAGCTGCCCACTTCATTCCTCTCCCCAAACTTCACTCTGCCAAAGAGACGGCCCAGCTCATGGTGCAGCATGTCTTCCGGATCCATGGACTGTCCATGGACATGGTCTCCGACCGGGGTCCTCAGTTCTCATCCCAGTTCTGGAAGCTGTTCTGCACCCTCATAGGGTCGTCGGATAGCCTGTCCTCCAGGTTCCACCCCCAGTCCAACGGCCAGTCGGGGAGAGCCAACCAGGACCTCGAGACCACCCTGTGCTGCCTGGTCTCCGCCAACCCCACCACCTGGAGCCAGCAGTTTATGTGGGTCAAATATACCCTCAACACCCTTCCCTGCTCTGCCACTGGCCTGTCTCTCTTCGAGTGTTCCCTGGGGTATCAGCCCCTGCTTTTCCCTCACGGTTACTTCGACATGGTCTGCATCTGGGTCTTACCTTATCCTGATAGAAGCCAAATCCAAACTGGCTTCCTTTGAGACTTTGGTGCGCCAGGACTATTCACAGCTGACCTCACTCAGTTTAGCTCAACTCTGATTGGCTATTATTTCTAATCGTTTATAGGTCAAGGGAGGCCAAATGCTCGCTGGAAACAATGTCATACTCTTTTGACCTGACAGCATAGATAGGCTACACATACAGAAACAGAGGGGCGCTGTTTCATTAACTTGGATGCTTTCTCTGGTGAGATACATTTAGCCTCTTGCCAATTGAAGGAAATGTATGAAACACAGAGAGACAAAAGCTACATTATTTTGGATGTGTTTTTTCTATTTCTTGGTAATTTTTTCCTCCTGGCATCCATGAAAACTCACCACCTGAGGTCTGGAGAGAGGGGAGAGGGGCTCTGTCTGTCCCTGTTATCTGGTGTGGTCAGGGCCTGGTGCTACTGTCTGATTGTCTGGGGAGAGCTGTCTGGCAATGACCTGCTCTGTGGAAACAAGAGGGTCACAGTGATCGTGGAACATGACCGAACTGAGAGGGTCTGTCTCTAGTGGGTACAGTGGGTTTGTGTCCCTTCACCTTCCCAAGTCCCCAATCTGTCCTCCCTGAGCTCTTCAGGTGGAGTGCAACAGTGGACAACATACTGAGATTTATATGACACCATTACATGCTAAATACTATGTTACATGTTTTTTCTAACTGTTCATGATCAGACCCTCAGTGCCCTGTGTGTTCACTGATATGTGTCTTTCAGAAATGCTTTGATGACTGTGTCTTGTTTGAGTGAGCCAGAAGCAGTTTGATGTGTTTGATTGTACTTTCTATACAACTGTACTTTCAGCTCAAAATACAAATACACTGCAAAAGTATGTGGATACCTGCTTGTCGAACATCTTATTCCAAAATCATGGGAATTAATATTGAGTTGCCCCCCCCCCCCCCCCCCCCCCCCCCCCCCCACCTTTGCTGCTATAACAGTCTCCACTCTTCTGGGAAGGCTTTCCACCAGATGTTGGAACATTGCTGCAGGGATTTGCTTCCATTCAGCCACAAGACCATTAGTGAGGTTGGGCACTGATGTTGGGCGATTAGGCCTGGCTTGCAGTCGGCGTTCCATTTCATCCCAAAGGTATTCGATGAGTTTGAGATCAGGGCTCTTTGCAGGCCAGTCAGGTTCTTCCAAACCGATCTCGACAAATCATTTCTGTATGGACCTCGCTTTCTGTATGGCGGCATTGTCATCCTGATGACAATGGAAAGGGCCTTCCACAAACTGTTGCCTCAAAGTTGGAAGGACAGAATCGTATAGAATGTCATTGTATGCTGTAGCGTTAAGATTTCCCTTCACTGGAACTAAGGGGCCTAACCCGAAACATGAAAAACCGCCCGAGACCGTTATTCCTCCTCCACCAAACTTTACAGTTGGCACTATGCATTCAGGCAAGCAGCGTTCTCCTGGCATCTGCCAAACCCAGATTTGTCCAGAGGACTGCTAGACAGTGAAGCGTGATTCAACACTCCAGAGAATGCTTTTCCACTGCTCCAGAGTTCAATGGCGGCAAGATTTACACCACTCCAGCCGACTCTTGGCATCGCACATGGTGATCTTAGGCTTGGAAACCCATTTCATGAAGCTCCCGACGAACAGTTCTTGTGCTGACGTTGCTTCCAGAGGATGTTTGGAACTCGGTAGTGAGGGTTACAACCGAGGAAAGATGATTTTTACTCGCTACGTGCTTCAGCACTCAGCGGTCCCCTTCTGTGAGCTTGTATGGCTTACCACTTCGCAGATAAGCTGTTATTGCTCCTAGACGTTTCCACTTCACAATAACAGCACTTACAGTTGACCGGGGAAACTCTAGCAGGGCAGAAATTTGACGAACTGACTTGTTGGAAAGGTGTCATCCTATGACGGTGCCAGGTTGAAACTCACTGAGCTCTTCAGTAAGGCCATTCTACTTCCAATGTTTGTCTATGGATATTGCATGGCTGTGTGCTCGATTATATACAGCTGTCAGCAACGGGTGTGGCTGAAATAGCCAAATCCACTAATTGGAAGGGGTGTCCACATACTTTTGTATATATGGTGTACATGCATGAAGGAAAAGTAATATAGAAAATAGTTTATTTTAATGAACTTTATGTACATAACAGTTGGATAACAAGTAGATAATGGGGGCAGGATGGTGGGGGCGGAATGGTTCTCCCTTGGAGTTAGTTTGCAGATAAAACTTCAGTGGAAACTTCAAACTGAACCCTCTTCAGTCATTCAGCATGAAAACATTGTTTTGGGGTAAAGCGTCCTCTCTTTTCAACCAAAATAAAATTATGTGGGAGGAAAATAGGTCAGCTGTTGCCTAGGACAAAAAGCTATCATGATCATGCAGCCCAGTCCCTCTTCTTTTTTGGCTGGTTTGACAGCCATGTGTGAGAAGGCAGTTCAAGGCAGAGCTAGGTTTCACATGGCCGAGATGTTAATCCAGAATAATAGTGGATGGGAGGGGTGGTTGTTGGAGGCGGTTTTCATTCAGCCATGGGCGAGCTATCTTACACCCCCATGGCTGTGAAATGCACAGATGCATTGACTTATTTGTGCAATGAGGCAGTGTAGTCATTTCTAATGTCCAAAATATCAAAACAGAAGTGCTCTTCTTAATTCTTCTGGGAAACTGGCATGGGAGGGATAGATGGGGTGTAGCCCTTTCTTTATGCAGATTCACATTCATTCATGCGTTTATGTGTATCTGTATCTGTTTTATTGTACCTTTTTAACACGTTTTGTACAATAAAAAAAATATATTCTTACTTTTCGTCAATCATACCCGCAGACACATGACTGTAACTACGGTGGCCCTAAGGCAAATAGTATCTTCCTACAAACAAGAAATAAAAGGGTTTGCAACATAAGCTCATGTTTTGTCCAAGAACATTTATAGGAAGGACTTCTAAAATACCGGTGGTCTGGTTCCTTGCTGAGGACACTGCTTGTGTAGAAAGAAGTGCACCTTCAGTATTTTACAGAGCTATGAGAGGGTTTTAAATATTAAATCAGACTGATGTTCCTCTCAAAGACACCATCCTGAGTTGTAATGATGTCCTTAAGTGAGACAAAGAGGCTTGTGTGAGATATTTTGTGGATGCAGCAAAACCAACACACACACGTAGACAGGACCCCACTCAAAGTGCTTCAAGGATGCCTTTAATTATTTAAGACATGAAATACTTATGAAGCTGATGTTTTAAGAATTATTTCTAGATCCTTTTTTCTATTTTTGTCAGGAGACCTGCTACCCTCTTTTAACCCAGTGAGTAGCAATTGTAACAGTCCCTCCAGGATTTTGCAGTGTTTTTTTTGTGACTGTTGTTGACCAAAATGCTTGATTTTGCAGCTGCTATTATGACATTTTGCATCACAATTTGTAATGACTTCATCCAATTTGTCACGAAAATGCACTGACAAGGGAAAAAGTTTGAAGACATGTTGCTTGATAGAACCATTTCATGCAGTTAAAGTGCAGTGACTGGTTAAAATTGTGAGGCCTCTTTTTGTAGTTTTATTCGACAATAGTGCAGTGATTGATAAGATTTGCAAGCCCTTGCCTAATATGTAGGGATTTGTTGATTTTGAATCAACAGAATCGGCAAAATCCTGGAGGAACTGATTATAATTTCAGATATGAACATTAATTGTGATGTCAGTTGTGCGTTATTGAAGTGTATTTTTCTGGCAATCGGTAAATATAGGTATAGCCATAACAACACACACTGAGTGTTACTTGAGGTATTTTGTAACATAAAATGTCACATTGCCAACTGACATCAACCATTTACTATGCCTTACTCAGTCAGCATTCAAAGACTGTAATCCAGCA
Organism: Salmo salar; assembly: GCF_965601325.2. NCBI lineage: Eukaryota > Metazoa > Chordata > Actinopteri > Salmoniformes > Salmonidae > Salmo > Salmo salar. The sequence goes on from NC_138315.1 coordinate 26,019,098, forward strand.
AAACGATAGCCATGAAAATATAGCAGTCTAGTTTCGATAGTAATAACGGGTGTATCATGCATATCCCTACCACAACAGGGATGGCATATCAGGTCCTCCATTTCTCTACACAGTATTTTTTTTAAATCTCAGAACTACCAAATGTGACCGACCGGCTTGATTTGGTCTTAAAAATTTGAAATTTGAAATTGTGTTTTTTACATTGGATAAAAGTAGAGACTCAGCGCTAGAAAATGGTATATCAGCATCGTTCACACCCTCTTAAGCTTTAACCCCACACGTCTCTTTAAGGATTCACATGTGAGGCTATGTACTAAAAAACCAAACATTTCAAGACTGAAGGCTGGACGTTCAGGCTGGGCGTTAAACTCAGAGCGTTGTCAGATTGGACGTTCGTAAATTCAGAGCGTTTCGCTCTCGGAGTGTTCATAGTGCACACTGGAAGCTCTGGCCGAAAGTAAGGTTGATCTGAGCATTCTGAGCTAACAGCAGTCAAGCACCCAAGCTAACTGGTTAATGCTGGTTAGCTTGCTAGCTACTTCCAGACACAAATGAGAGAACAGCTCACTCTGACCGTTTTACTCGCCCTAGCAGAGCTGGTTAGGCTGTTTTTATGTTATCCAGAGCGTTGGTGTCTACAACTGTGCTGCTGGCAACAATATAATTACGATTTTTTGCCAACGTTTACTGACACTGGCCATATTCAACAGGTGTTGAGCGTTCGTACATTTGTCAGTTATTCTGCGCTCTGGCACACAGACGAGAGTGCTCTGAAATCGGATTAGATAGCCAGAGTGAATTTACCAGCTACGTCTGTCAACAGCTGTCACAGTGACATCATAAACATTCTATTGAAATAGTTACTTGCATAGTGGACTCTTTTGTTTAAACATGTAGCTAGCTAAACAATTAATCATTATCCCTACTCGTAACGTTACCACCCTGTATGAATCTGCAGGTAACTAACCAACCAGGTTCAATGTTAGATATCTAACATTAGGCTATAATTAGCAATGCAAATGTCTCTGAGATACAAATAATATTACTACACAGACTATACATGTAACATTAGCTAGCTAGCCAGCCAGCCAGTTAACGTTAGCTAGCTAACAGTACACTTTAACTTGAAATTAAAACAAATTTCAGACAAAGTTTGAAACGTGTAATATCTGAAAATGTAGCTAGCTAGACTCGCTTACTCGTAAACATGGATGGACGCTTCTCCCTCTCTGTCATGGATACCATGGATGCCCTTAATTTGAAGATGTAATCCGTGTTCTCTTTTTGACTCCGTCTGCATATTTGCAATTAAACGGCAGAATTTTCTACATCTCTTTAGCTATCATACTCTAATTCCACTGATTTCAAAACTCGGTCCTCCAGAAAGTGGAGAACAACACTTATGCAGTTCTACTACATGATATCTTAAAAAAAAAGCAGCGTTAGAAAGTATTACATATACATACTGACCAGCTCATATTATAGACAGAAGCATGTGTTACATAGCAGACCAATCCAAACTCATCTCTTGGCATGTCCAGCTCACTCACTATCTCAGCCAATCATGGCTAGCGGGAAGGTTGCTGACTTTTTCTGTGGCTATACCAACTAGGCTCGTAATTTAACAATTTGATTCGTATTTACAGATGGCATACAAGTTTGTTATTAAGACACATGAAAGTTAACATGTTCCAGAAGGCATTTCTGCCATAAAATTCAAAAACAAATTTAAATAAATAAAAAAATGTACGTTGAAATGGGCTCCTGTGAAGTAGTGACATGCGACATACGCCTAGATTCCTGACAGGAGTCACAAATACAGTAGCTTTTCCCCTTAGAACTACCTCTTCCATTATCTGTTCATTTTCTCATTTTCCTACCAGCTAGTGCAGGACTAAATCAGAGTCTTGGAGATAATGCAACTCTGCAAGTCCAGCAGTATCATTTATCTTTCTGCCGCTAGCTGGCCTGTAGCTTACTTCAGATCGTTGGCAAACACAACCAACGCATCACTTCTTAGACACAATGAAAGAGAGATGTGTGAATAAACCCAGTTACAGGGTTCAACAGGGTCATTGTTAAAGAATAGTTCATTTTACCTGCATTTGTGATGGTCACATTATTTTAATGTGTAACTTGAAGCTTCCTAAAAGAGGTGACTGCACCAACAGGCTCCTTGAAGCAGTTATGAACTGTCCTGTATCAACGTCAGTATGAACCACCAGAGAAAATCACTCTACCCACTGCTGTCAGACAGTTCACCCACTGCTGTCAGACTGTTCACCCACTGCTGTCAGACTGTTCACCCACTGCTGTCAGACTGTTCATCCACTGCTGTCAGACTGTTCGCCCACTGCTGTCAGACTGTTCATCCACTGCTGTCAGACTGTTCACCCACTGCTGCCAGGCTGTTCAATAACTGTAGCTCTCAAATGTTTTTTAAAGTAATGATTTTGACAATACATTTTCAATACTATAGTTTTCTCATCAAGAAAATTAAAAGCAGCATCATGTTTGTTTTTCTATTCTGTATTATGTATTATTCATCTAAATTCATTTTTTTATGCTACTTTTTTTAATTATGCATTTCTTCAGTTTTGTAAATTGTGGTTAAGAATCAATAAATTCAAACTCACCCATATCTAATATTGGTTTTTCAAATTGGGGATTTGTTTATTACTTATAAAAAACTTGGGTGAATAAATATACAAACTCAAAAAAAATCACCTGTTGAGTTTAACAAAATTATTTGTTAATCAACAATGGAACATACTGGTTGCAAGTAAGGGACAGATCGACATTTGCTGGGTGGTAGGGGCTGGTCCAACTCAAGGTGTCCTAATAAATTAAAATATATGTTCTCATGACTTCACATGATTTTACAGTTCACAGAACAGCACAAACTAGCCCTAACCAAAATATAAAGAGGAGTGGGAGGCCCCGGTGCACAACTGAGTAAGAGGACAAGGACATTAGAGTGTCTAGTTTGAGAAACAGACTCCTCACAAGTCCTCAACAGGCAGCTTCATTAAATAGTAATAACACCAGTCTCAATGTCAACAGTGAAGAGGCAACTCCAGGATGCTGGCCTTCTAGGCAGTGTTGCAAAGAAAAAGCCATATCTCAGACTGGCTAATAAAAATAAAATATTAAGATGGAAAAAAGACACTGGACAGAGGAACTCTGCCTAGAAGGCCAGCATCCCTGAGTCGCCATTTCACTGTTGACGTTGAGGCTGGTGTTTTGCGTGGACTATTTAATGAAGCTTCCATTTGAGGACTTGTGAGGCGTCTGTTTCTCAAACTAGACACTAATGTACTTGTCCTCTTGCTCAGTTGTGCACTGGGGCCTCCCACTCCTCTTTCTATTCTGGTTAGAGACAGTTTGCGCTGTTCTGTGAAGGGAGTAGTAGACAGCGTTGTACGAGCTCTTCAGTTTCTTGGCAATTTCTCGCATGGAATAGCCTTCTTTTTTGAGCTCAAGAATAGACTGATGAGTTTCAGAAGAAGTCTGTCCCAGGGGTGTGAAGGTGAACGGAAAGGCTGGAGCAATGAACCGCCCTTGCTGTCTCTGCCTGGCCGGTTCCCCTCTCTCCACTGGGATTCTCTGCCTCTAACCCTATTACAGGGGCTGAGTCACTGGCTTACTGGTGTTCTTCCATGCTGTCCCTAGGAGGGGTGCGTCACTTGAGTGGGTTGAGTCACTGATGTGGTCTTCCTGCCTGGGTTGGCGCCCCCCTTGGGTTGTGCCGTGGCGGAGATCTTTGTGGGCTATACTTGGCCTTGTCTCACGATGGTAAGTTGGTGGTTGGAGATATCCCTCCAGTGGTGTGGGGGCTGTGCTTTGGCAAAGTGGGTGGGGTTATATCCTGCCTGTTTGGCCCTGTCCGGGGGTTTCATCGGATGGGGCCACAGTGTCTCCTGACCCCTCCGGTCTCAGCCTCCAGTATTTATGCTGCAGTAGTTTATGTGTCGGGGGGCTAGGGTCAGTCTGTTACATCTGGAGTATTTCTCTTGTCTTATCTGGTGTCCTGTGTGAATTTAAATATGCTCTCTCTAATTCTCTCTTTCTTTCTCTCTTTCTTTCTTTCTCTCTCTCGGAGGACCTGAGCCCTAGGACCATGCCTCAGGACTACCTGGCATGATGACTCCTTGCTGTCCCCAGTCCACCTGGCCGTGCTGCTGCTCCAGTTTCAACTGTTCTGCCTGCGGCTATGGAACCCTGACCTGTTCACCAGACGTGCTACCTGTCCCAGACCTGCTGTCCAAGACCTGCTGGAACCCTGACCTGTTCACCGGACGTGCTACTTGTCCCAGACCTGCTGTTTTCAACTGTCTAGAGACAGCAGGAGCGGTAGAGATACTCTCAAAGATCGGCTATGAAAAAGCCAACTGACACTTACTCTTGAGTTTCTGACTTGTTGCACCCTCGACAACTACTATGATTATTATTATTTGACCCTGCTGGTCATCTATGAACATTTGAACATCTTGGCCATGTTCTGTTATAATCTCCACCCGGCACAGCCAGAAGAGGACTGGCCACCCCTCATAGCCTGGTTCCTCTCTAGGTTTCTTCCTAGGTTTTGGCCTTTCTAGGGAGTTTTTCCTAGCCACCGTGCTTCTACACCTGCATTGCTTGCTGTTTGGGGTTTTAGGCTGGGTTTCTGTAGAGCACTTTGAGATATCAGCTGGTGTAAGAAGGGCTATATAAATACATTTGATTTGATTTGAGAAGAAAATTATTTGTTTCTGGCCATTTTCAGCCTGTAATCGAACCCACAAATGCTGATGCTCCAGATACTCAACCAGTCTAAAGAAGGACCGTTTTATTGCTTCCTTAATCAGAACAACAGTTTTCAGCTGTGCTAACATAATTGCAAAATGGTTTTCTAATGATCAATCAGCCTGTTAAAATGATAAACTTGGATTAGCTAACCCAATGTGTCATTGGAACACAGGAGTGATGGTTGCTGGTAATGGGCCTCTGTACGCCTATGTAGATATTCAATAAAAAATCAGCCGTTTCCAGCTACAATAGTCATTTACAACATTAACAATGTCTACACTGTATTTCTGATCAATTTGATGTAATTAAAAAAAAAAAGTTTTTTCTTTCAAAAACAAGGACATTTCTAAGTGACCCCAAACTTTTGAACGGTAGTGTATATTACTGCCTTAATTTTTGCTGGACCCCAGGAAGAGTAGCTATTGCCTTTGCAGCAGCTAATGGGGATCCATAATAAATACAAATACAAATAAACTATGAATAATGAAATAGAACAACAGTTGCAAGGTGTTCATAACCACAGTTATAGGCTAGCCTCTCTCCTCTCATTAAGGGAGTGTTGCTGTCTAATGGAGGACCATTTGTCTTGAGAGACTAGATAGGTCGTAATGGGGATAGGATGTTAATTAATAAACAGAGCCCAGTGGTACAAGTACGTCCAATTAATAGTGCTTAACAAGCTAGAAGATGGATGACCAGAGGGCTGCGGATGGACCTGAGTTTAACACACCCAGGGTGTGTGTGTGTGTTTGTGTGTATGTGTGCGTACGTACGTGCGTGCGGTTAGGGTTAGGGCTAGGGTTAGGGTTTTTGGGGTTAAGGTTAGGGTAAGTGTTAAGGTTAGAATTAGGTTAAGGGGTAGGGTTAGGGTTAGGTTTATTTTTAGGGTTAGGAGTTAGGGAAAATAGGATTTTTAATGCTAAAAAATGTGTACTCCTCAAGACGTGTGTGTGTGTTAATGCTAGAAGCTCACATGAGAGCACTATACGTTTCCTATAGCAGGTTTGATTTACTTACTGTCACCTTCTCCCTTAGCTGTATAGCACATAAAACATTTTGAACTGTAGTAGACGTTAGATGGGTGATTACAAAAACAAATAAATATATCACAGCACTGTAATTCAGAAGCCCAAACCTTCAGAAAGCAAGAATTAACTAATATTTGGAGTGAAAAACAAAATGTCACACGGCAGTATAGGTGATGAGACTTGTCAAGTTAATTTCCACAGAATCTGCTTTGTTTTCCTCTGCACGCCCAAAGGGTAACTGAATGCTTTTTGTTCTTGTATTTTGTTACTTGACGCCTTCCTTCATGCCTCTAATTCCACACATACAGAGTGACAGCACTAATCTGACCCACCATCGTCTGGTATAACTTTCATTAATTCCTTGGTTGACCGGAAATCCTGGTTGGAGGTTTTCGGATTTCCTGCTTCCAGGATTCCTCCAACCAGGATTTTGGAATTAATTGAAAGTTTCCAGAATTTTGCAACCCTAGTAGAGACATCATGACACACACAAATACCCCTTCCCAACAATGCAGAGAGAAAAAAAATAAAACACGAGGAATAAATAAACAATGAGTCATGAAAACGTGGCTATATACACAGGGTACCAGTACTGAATTGATGTGCGAGGTAATTGAGGTAGATATGTACATATAGGTAGGGATAAAGTGCCTAGACAACAGGATAGATAATAAACAGTAACAGCAGCGTATGTGATTAGTCAAAATATTTAGTCAATGCATGTAGTCCAGGTGGCTATTGGTTAACTATTAAGCTAACTATTTAGCAGTCTTATGGCTTAGGGGTAGAAGCTGTTCAGGGTCCTGTTGGGTTCCAGAATTGGTGCATAGGTACCGCTTAGCGTGCGGTAACAGAAAGAACAGTCTATGACCTTGGGTGCTGGAGTCCTTGACAATTTTTAGGGCCTTCCTCTGACTGACACCACCTGGTATAGAGGTCCTGGATGAAATGGAGCTTTGCCCCAGTGATGTACTGGGACATAAGCATAACTATCTGTAGCGCCTTGCGGTTGGATGACAAGCAGTTTCCATACCAAGCGGTGATGCAGCCAGTCAAGATGCTCTCAATGGTGCAGCTGTAGAACTTTTTGAGGATCTGAGGGCCCATGTGAAGTCTTTTCACCCTCCTGAGAGCAAAGAGGCATTGTCATGCCCTCTTCACGAATGTGTTGGTGTGTGTGGACCATGATAATTCCTTACTGGTGTTGACACCGAGGAACTTGAAGCTGTCGACCTGCTCCACTACAGGCCCGTCCATGGGGATGGGGACATGCTCGGTTCTCTGTTTCCTGTTGTCCACGATCAGCTCCTTTGTCTTGCTGACATCGTGTACTCTGCAAACGTAATGATGGAGTTGGAGTCGTGAGTGGCCACGCAGTCATGGGTGAACAGGGAGTGCAGGAGGGGACTAAGCAAACACCTCTGAGGGACCCCCGTGTTGCTTGTCAGCAAGGCGGATGTGTTGCTGCCCACCAGGATCCAGTTGCAGAGGGAGGTGTTTAATCCCAGGGTTCTTATTTTAGTGATGAGCTTGGAGAACACTATGTTGTTCAACACTGAGCTGTAGTCAATGAACAGCACTCTCACGCAGGTGTTCCTTTTGTCCAGGTGGGAAGGGCAGTGTGGAGTGCAATAGTGATTGTGTCATTCGTGGATCTGTTGGGGCATATGTGAATTGGAGTGGGTCCAGGGTGTCTGGGATGATGGGGTTGATGTGAGCCATGACCAGCCTTTCAAAGCAATTCATGGCTAAAGATGTGAGTGCTGCGGGCGATAGTCATTTTGGCAGGTTACCTTAGTGTTCTTGGGCACAGGGACTATGATGGTCTGCTTGAAACATGTTGGTATTACAGACTGGGTCAGGGAGAGGCTGAAAATATCAGTGAAGACACTTGCCAGCTGTCAGCGCATGCTCTGTGTATGTGTCCTGGTAATCCGTCTGGCCCTTCGGCCTTGTGAATGTTAACCTGTTTAAAGGTCTCACTCACATCGGCAATGGAGTGCGTGATCACACAGTAGTCCTGAACAGCTGGTGCTCTCATGTACCATACATCACTATTGCTAGCCTCATGAGCATAAATAGTACTTAGCTCTCGTCACTGGACAGCTCAAGGCTGAGTTTCCTTTTGTAATCCGTAAAAGTTTGCAAGACATGCCACATCTGACCAGCGTCAGAGCTGGTGTAGTAGAATTCGATCTTGGTCCTGTAATGATGCTTTCCCTGTTTGATAGTTCGTCGTAGGACGTAGTGGGATTTCTTCTAAGCGTCCGGATTTGTGTCCCGCTCCTTGAAAGCGGCAGATGTTGCCTGTAATCCATGGCTTGTGGTTGGGATATGTACATACGTACAGCCACTCTGGTGAAGACATCATCAAATGGACAGTGAAGGAGAGCTTTGTATGCTTCTCTGTTTGTAGAGGAAATAATGAAGAAAAAAAATGTGCCTCTCGTTGCGCAGTTGACATGCTGGAAGAAATTTGGTAAAACGTTTTTTAGTTTTCCTGCATTAGTCACCGACCACTAGTGACTTGTTTGCTTATTGCCCTATACAGTTCGTTGAGTGCGGTCTTAGTGTCAGCTTCGGTTTGTGGTGGTAAATAGACAGCTTCGAAAATAACTATGCAAACTCTCTTCATAAATAATACGGTCTACAGCTCATCATAAGGTATTGAACCTCAAGCGAGCAGAACCTCGAGACTCCTTTAACCTGTTGGGTCTAGGGGGCAGCATTTGCACGTCTGGATAAAAAAAATTTACCCGATTTAATCTGGTTACTAATCCTACCCAGTAACTAGAATATGCATATACTTATTATATATGGATAGAAAACACTCTAAAGTTTCCAAAACTGTTTGAATGGTGTCTGTGAGTATAACAGAACTCATTTGGCAGGCAAAACCCTGAGACATTTTCTGACAGGAAGTGGATACCTGATGTGTTGTATTGACTTTAAACCTATCCCATTGAAAAACACAGGGGTTTAGGAATATTTTGGCACTTCCTATTGCTTCCACTAGATGTCACCAGCCTTTACAAAGTGTTTTGAGTCTTCTGGAGGGAGATCTGACCGAACAAGAGCCATGGAACGGTGATGTCCCATTAGACACCTGGCGCGCTACTTCATGTTGGGTACCCTCGTTCCAATACGTTATAAAAGAGTATGCATTCGTCCACCTTGAATATTATTCATGTTCTGGTTAAAAAAGGCCCTAATGATTTATGCTATACAACGTTTGACATGTTTGAACGAACGGAAATATATTTTTTCCCCTCGTTCATGACGAGAAGTCCGGCTGGCTTACATCATGTGCTAACGAGACGGAGATTTTTGGACATAAATGATGAGCTTTTTTGAACAAAACTACATTCGTTATGGACCTGTGATACCTGGAAGTGACATCTGATGAAGAGAATCAAAGGTAATGGATTATTTACATAGTATTTTCGATTTTAGATCTCCCCAACATGACGTCTAGTCTGTATCGCAACGCGTATTTTTCTGGTCGCAGTGCTCAGATTATTGCAAAGTGTGATTTCCCAGTAAGGTTATTTTTAAATCTGGCAAGTTGATTGCGTTCAAGAGATGTAAATCTATAATTCTTTAAATGACAATATAATATTTTACCAATGTTTTCTAATTTTAATTATTTAATTTCTGACGCTGACTTGACTGCCGGTTATTGGAGGGAAACGATTTCCTCAACATCAATGCCATAGTAAAACGCTGTTTTTGTATATAAATATGAACTTGATAGAACTAAAAATGCATGCATTGTCTAACATAATGTCCTAGGAGTGTCATCTGATGGAGATTGTAAAAGGTTAGTGCATCATTTTAGCTGGTTTTATGGTTTTGGTGACCCTGTCTTTGACTTGACAAAACATTACACACAACTCTTGTAAATGTACTGTCCTAACATACTCTAAATTTATGCTTTCGCCGTAAAACCTTTTTGAAATCGTAAAACGTGGTTAGATTAAGGAGATGTTTATCTTTCAAATGGTGTAACATAGTTGTATTTTTGAAAAATTTGAATTTTGACATTTATTTGGATTCAAATTTGCCGCTCTTGAAATGCACCTGCTGTTGATGGAGTGCACCACGGGTGGCACGCTAGCATCCCACCTAGCCCCAAGAGGTTTTAATATTAGAGATTGCACACCAGCTGTTGTTAACAAAGAGACACACACACCCTCCCCTGAGCTTCCCCAACACTGCCGTTCTGTCCTGCCGATGTAGTGAAAAACCAGCTAGATTTATATTTACCATGTCCTTGTTCAGCCATGACTCATAGAAACATAGGATATTACAGTTCTTCAGATCATGTTGATTGGATAGTCTCCAGTTTTTTCATGTTCGTAAAGGCGTAGTCTCATCAGGTATCCCACATATCGGCCTCTATAGCGCCATCTTCTCCTTCTTTGAGTGTAGGGGATTTTGGCCTGGTCCGGGCTAATCAATATGTCTTTCGCTTCCAACTCACTGAAGTCCTCATACAAAAAAGGTTAAGATCAAAACAAAAAAATACACAAACTAGCACAATTGGTCAGGAACCCGTAAAGCCTCTATTCCCTCCAGTGCCATTCGATCCTCTCACACTTACAAACAAACAGTGGCAGTGAGAGAAGAGTTGGACATCATTGTACATCAAGCTGTGTGACACTACTAGACTCACTGAAGATTATGACACAGTTCTCCATCCTTTCTACTAGAATTTTGAAGTGTAACGTTTAACAATAGCTCTAAGCCTCTTTGCAGTGTGTTTGACAGGGGAAAGGAGGAGGCACTTATAAAAACATCAGTTCCTTCATAGCATAAGCTTCTCACAGTGACTTTTCTGCATCCTAAATGGCACCATATGCCCTACATAGTGCACTACTTGTGACCAGGGCCCATATGGAATAGGGTGCCATTTAGGATGGAGCCAACATATCCTCATTCCTCTTATTCCTCTTATCTCAACCGTTTTTGTCCCTGGGGAGAATTACCAGGGTTAAGCTGTCCACTGTCTGAGCTGCCTGTCCAGCTTTCACAGCTAAATCTCAGGACATAGGCCTACTGGAGACATACTAGAGACAGGCACTTCACTTCACTATTATGATGTGGGGCACTGAATTGACCATACTACCTGAAGAGACTGGCCTTTATCTTCAAATATGAACATTCTATCATCAATGAGCTCAAGGAGAACATAGGATTTCATTCTAATTCGATCACCCTCACAGCTATCCTCCAATCACACCGATTATGCAAATATTGGAACTCAATCACTTTTTTTCTCCATAGAACAGTTTGGTGTCCGGTTGCTAAGCAACCATTTTTTGGTTGTCCAGTGGAAACAAGTCTGTCAAAAGTATCTAAATTATCAAACTAAATATATACGGCAATTCCAACCACAAAACATCTTAGTTTTGATTTTAAGCCTCAAAATAACAACAACTTGCCTAGCTAACAGCTACATATTTGTTTTTGACTTTGTTGTACATTTTATTCTATTATCGAGGCTACACATGTCATCGAAAATATTAATGTTAATTCCAACAACCAATGAGTAACTATAAATCCATTGCATATTAAACATTGAGTTTGCCTAAAGGCCAAATCAAATCAAATCAAATGTTGTTGGTTGCGTACACATATTTTTCAGATGTTATAGCAGGTCCAGTGAAATGCTTATGTTTGTAGCTCCAACAGTGCAGTAATACTTAACATTAGAAAACAATACACACAGTCCCGAACATAAAAAGGAAGATATTAAGAAATATCAGATTGAGCGACGTCAGAGTCCAGAATATATACTGTGTATATGTATATAATGGTGTGTATAGACAGTATGGGCAGTATATGAATAGAAAAGGTGTTTACAGAAGTAGATATATAGGATGAGCCTTGAATAGAATACACAATATATATGTTACATTTTTCTTAATTTTTTTTCACCTTTATTTAACCAGATAGGCAAGTTGAGAACAAGTTCTCATTTACAATTGCGACCTGGCCAAGATAAAGCAAAGCAGTTTGGCACATACAACAACACAGAGTTACACATGGAGTAAAACAAACATACAGTCAATAATACAGTAGAAAAATAAGTCTATATACAATGTGAGCAAATGAGGTGAGATAAGGGAGGTAAAGGCAAAAAAGTCCATGGTGGCAAAGTAAATACAATATAGCAAGTAAAACACTGGAATGGTAGATTTGTAGTGGAAGAAAGTGCAAAGTAGAAATAGAAATAATGGGGTGCAAAGGAGCAAAATAAATAAATAAATACAGTAGGGGAAGAGATAGTTGTTTAGGCTAAATTATAGATGGGCTATGTACAGGTGCAGTGATCTGTGAGCTGCTCTGACAGCTGGTGCTTAAAGCTAGTGAGTGAGATAAGTGTTTCCAGTTTCAGAGCTTTTTGTAGTTCGTTCCAGTCATTGGCAGCAGAGAACTGGAAGGAGAGACGGCCAAAGGAGGAATTGGCTTTGGGGGTGACCAGAGAGATATACCTGCTGGAGCGCGTGCTACAGGTGGGTGCTGCTATGGTGACCAGTGAGCTGAGATAAGGGGGGACTTTACCTAGCAGGGTCTTGTAGATGACCTGGAGCCAGTGGGTTTGGCGACGAGTATGAAGCGAGGGTCAGCCAACGAGAGCGTACAGGTCGCAGTGGTGGGTAGTATATGGGGCTCTGGTGACAAAACGGATGGCACTGTGATAGACTGCATCCAGTTTATTGAGTAGGGTATTAGAGGCTATTTTGTAAATGACATCGCCGAAGTCGAGGATCGGTAGGATGGTAAGTTTTACGAGGGTATGTTTGGCAGCATGAGTGAAGGATGCTTTGTTGCGAAATAAGTAGCCAATTCTAGATTTAACTTTGGATTGGAGATGTTTGATGTGAGTCTGGAAGGAGAGTTTACAGTCTAACCAGACACCTAGGTATTTGTAGTTGTCCACATATTCTAAGTCAGAACTGAATGCATTTAGTTTTACTTGGATTTAAGAGCAGTTGGAGGCCACGGAAGGAGAGTTGTATGGCATTGAAGCTCGTCTGGAGGATTGTTAACACAGTGTCCAAAGAAGGGCCAGAAGTATACAGAATGGTATCGTCTGCGTAGAGGTGGATCACCAGCAGCAAGAGCGACATCATTGATGTATACAGAGAAAATAATTGGCCCAAGAATTGAACCCTGTGGCACCCCCATAGAGACTGCCACAGGCCTGGACAACAGGCCCTCCAATTTGACACATTGAGCTCTATCAGAGAAGTAGTTGGTGAACCAGGCGAGGCAATCATTTGAGAAACCAAGGCTATTGAGTCTGCCGATGAGGATGTGGTGATTGACAGAGTCGAAAGCCTTGGCCAGGTCAATGAATACGGCAGCACAGTATTGTTTCTTATCGATGGCGGTTACGATATCGTTTAGGACCTTGAGCGTGGCTGAGGTGCACCCATGACCAGCTCTGAAACCAGATTGCATAGCGGAGAAGGTGCGGTGGGATTCGAAATGGTCGGTAATCTGTTTGTTTACTTGGCTTTTGAAGACCTTAGAAAGACAGGGTAGGATAGATTACATTACATTACATTTACATTTAAGTCATTTAGCAGACGCTCTTATCCAGAGCGACTTACAAATTGGTGCATTCACCTTATGATATCCAGTGGAACAACCACTTTACAATAGTGCATCTAAATCTTTTAAGGGGGGGGGGGGGGTTAGAAGGATTACTTTATCCTATCCTAGGTATTCCTTAAAGAGGTGGGGTTTCAGGTGTCTCCGGAAGGTGGTGATTGACTCCGCTGTCCTGGCGTCGTGAGGGAGCTTGTTCCACCATTGGGGTGCCAGAGCAGCGAACAGTTTTGACTGGGCTGAGCGGGAACTGTGCTTCCTCAGAGGTAGGGGGGCCAGCAGGCCAGAGGTGGATGAACGCAGTGCCCTTGTTTGGGTGTAGGGCCTAATCAGAGCCTGAAGGTATGGAGGTGCCGTTCCCTTCACAGCTCCGTAGGCAATCACCATGGTCTTGTAGCGGATGCGAGCTTCAACTGGAAGCCAGTGGAGAGAGCGGAGGAGCGGGGTGACGTGAGAGAACTTGGGAAGGTTGAACACCAGACGGGCTGCGGCGTTCTGGATGAGTTGTAGGGGTTTAATGGCACAGGCAGGGAGCCCAGCCAACAGCGAGTTGCAGTAATCCAGACGGGAGATGACAAGTGCCTGGATTAGGACCTGCGCCGCTTCCTGTGTGAGGCAGGGTCGTACTCTACGAATGTTGTAGAGCATGAACCTACAGGATCGGGTCACCGCCTTGATGTTAGTGGAGAACGACAGGGTGTTGTCCAGGATCACGCCAAGGTTCTTAGAACTCTGGGAGGAGGACACAAGGGAGTTGTCAACCGTGATGGCGAGATCATGGAACGGGCAGTCCTTCCCCGGGAGGAAGAGCAGCTCCGTCTTGCCGAGGTTCAGCTTGAGGTGGTGATCCGTCATCCACACTGATATGTCTGACAGACATGCAGAGATGTGATTCGCCACCTGGTTATCAGAAGGGGGAAAGGAGAAGATTAATTGTGTGTCGTCAGCATAGCAATGATAGGAGAGACCATGTGAGGATATGACAGAGCCAAGTGACTTGGTGTATAGCGAGAATAGGAGATGGCCTAGAACAGAGCCCTGGGGGACACCAGTGGTGAGAGCGCATGGTGCGGAGACAGATTCTCGCCACGCCACCTGGTAGGAGCGACCTGTCAGGTAGGACGCAATCCAAGCGTGGGCTGCGCCGGAGATGCCCAACGGAGAGGGTGGAGAGATATATAGATATAGGTCTGTAGTAGTTTGGGTCAAGAGTGTCCCCCTCTTTGAAGAGGGGGATGACCGCAGCTGCTTTCCAATCTTTGGGAATCTCAGACGACACGAAAGAGAGGTTGAACAGGCTAGTAATAGGGGTTGCAACAATTTCGGCAGATAATTTTATAAAGAAAGGGTCCAGATTGTCTAGCCCGGCTGATTTGTAGGGGTCCAGATTTTGCAGCTCTTTCAGAACATCAGCTGACTGGATTTGGGAGATGGAGAAATGGGGAAGGCTTGGGTGAGTAGCTGTGGGGGGTGCAGTTCTGTTGACCGCGGTAGGGGTAGCCAGGTGGAAAACATGGCCCGCAGTAAAAAAATGCTTATTGAAATTCTCAATTATAGTGGATTTATCGGTGGTGACAGAGTTTCTTATCCTCAGTGCAGTGGGCAGCTGGGAGGAGGTGTTCTTATTCTCTATGGACTTTACAGTGTCTTTACTTTACATATGAAGTGGGTAAAATAGTATGTACTCTAAACACTGTTTACACTGTAAACATTCTCTCTCTTTTTCTCTCTTTTTCTCTCTTTCTTTCTTTCTTTCTTTCTTTCTTTCTTTCTTTCTTTCTTTCTTTCTTTCTTTCTTTCTCTCTCAGAGGACCTGAGCCCTAGGACCATGACTCAGGACTACCTGGCCTGACGACTCCTTGCTGTCCCCAGTCCACCTAGCCGTGCTGCTGCTCCAGTTTCAACTGTTCTGCCTGCGGCTATGGAACCCTGGCCTGTTCACCGGACGTGCTACCTGTCCCAGACCTGCTGTTTTCAACTCCCTAGAGACAGCAGGAGCGGCAGAGATACTCTGAATGATCGTCTATGAAAAGCCAATTGACATTTACTCCTGAGGTGCTGACCTGTTGCACCCTCGACAACCACTGTGATTATTATTATTTGACCCTGCTGGTCATCTATGAACATTTGAACATCTTGGCCATGTTCTGTTATAATCTCCACCCGGCACAGCCAAAAGAGGACTGGCCACCCCTCATAGCCTGGTTCCTCTCTAGGTTTCTTCCTAGGTTCTGGCCTTTCTAGGGAGTTTTTCCTAGCCACTGTGCTTCTACACCTGCATTGCTTGCTGTTTGGGGTTTTAGGCTGGGTTTCTGTACAGCACTTTGTGACATCAGCTGATGTAAGAAGGGCTTCATGAATACATTTGATTGAGTGATTGATGACTATGTACATAGGGCAACAGTCTCTAAGGTGCAGGGTAAAGTACCGGGTGATAGCTGGCTAGTAACAGTGACTAAGGCTCAGAACAGGGTACTGGGCGGAGGCCGGCTAGTGGTGACTGTTTAACAGTGTGATGCCTGGAGATAGAATTTGTTTTTCAGTCTCTCGGTCCCAGCTTTGATGCATCTGTACTGTAGCCACCTTCTAGATGGTAGCGGGGTGAAAAGGCCATGACTCAGGAGGATAAGTTCCTTGATGATCTTCTTGGCCTTCTAGTTACACCGGGTGCTTTAGATGTCCTGGAGGGCAGGCAGTGTACCCCCGGTGATGCGTTGGGCTGACCACACCATCCTCTGGAGAGCCCTGCAGTTGTAGATTGTGCAGTTGCCGTACCAGGCGGCGATACAGCCCGACAGGATGCTCTCAATGGTGCATCTATAGAAGTTCATGAGGGTCTTAAGGGCCAAGCTGAATTTCTTCAGTAGAGGCGCTGTTGTGCCTTCTTAACCACACTGTCTGTGTGAATGGACCATTTCAGGTTGTCAGTAATGTCCATGCCGAGGAACTCGAAGCTTTTCACTCTACACTGCGGCCCGTTGATGTGGATGAGGGCCTGCTCTCTCTGCTGTCTCCTGAAGTCCATGATCATCTCCTTTATTTAGTTGATGTTGGGGGAGAAGTTATTTTCCTGGCACCACTTTGATAATCAGGCCTACCACTGTTGTGTTGTCAGCAAACTTGATGATTTGTGTTGGAGCCACGCGGTCATGGGTGAACAGTGAGTACAGAAGGGGGCTGAGCACGGGCACCCGTGTTGAGGATCAGCACGGCAGAGGTATCGTTGCATACCTTAACTGTCGCTCAGGAAGTCCTGGACCCAGTTGCACAGGGCAGAGTTCAGACCCAGGGCTTAGTGATGAGGTTGGAGGGCACTATGGTGTTGAAGGCTGAGCGGAAGTTGATGAACAGCATTCTTACATCAGTGGCGGTTCTAGACCATTTCAACTGGGGGGGCCAAGCTAGGGCCAGTTGTACTGTTAGAGGGGCCAGTTACATTAGACATTATTGTTGTCATAGCGTTTTCTTCACTGCATTGCAGGCATCAGCAGGCAAAAGACCATGTTCATAATCATCATCCCTGCCACTGTCTAATAACGGATGTAAAAAAAGAACGATAGCAAAAATTTGTTATGTAAAAATTATTTCATACTCCACATTTAGGGGGGCCACAAGGGGGTTTCAAAATTGTTGTCACAGGGGAACTGCCCCCCCCCCCCCAGAACCACTAGTGTCTTACATAGGTATTCCTCTTGTCCAGATGGGATAGGGCAGTATACACTGCGATAGCAATTCTGTAGTCCATGGATCTGTTTGGGCGGTATGCAAATTGTAGTGTGTCTATGGTGTCTCTTTGGTAATGACAAGGAAAGGCAAGGAGTGGAATGTTAGCTAAAGAGACTGGTACACAGACTAATAGTCAGCATGGTCTCATTAGAATATGTCAAAGTAGCGACATGGTAAAATATTACCAAATAATATGCATCTCTAAGATATGTATTAGACCATTATTATTAATTATGTTTTAAGGGCAGATGATATGGACAGTGAATAATGCGTTTTGAAATCTAGAAAACAGCTGATATTATGCTACACATTTCTCCCTTTAAGTCAGCTCCCTTTGGTAATGTGTATGACCCATCTGTGTAAATGCTTCCCTGCCTATCTATCCTCATATAGCCAGTGCCCACTGGCAGACAGATGTCCCGTTCCTCCACAGACCAGACATTGAGCAAGACCAGACAAGTGCTCCTCTATTTCACAAATGTCACAATGCAGATAAAAGCGCATTTGTGTTCTCATTCCTGTTACTTCTGTCTGAATAATGACCATCATCCTCGTAATGGACAAACCCTTTCCATCATATATTTATGGAAGGCCGCTGTGCTAATGTAGTTTGTATCCATTACCTTTACCTACAGGGGTTAAAGCGGTATAGCCTCTTCTGTCTAAGAAGGATGTCCACCATTCCCCATTGTTTTTCTATTGAACACAGTGAACTCAGAAAGCTGCAGTGAAGCACAGTTCCAAATAGACACTTTGTTGGCTCATTGCTTCTTTCATAGAATCCTTACTACCTGCTAGGTTACGATGATTTTAATGGCATCATTCTACAGTTGATAGGTAGATCATAAGTAACAAAACAGATACAAAACTGGCAAATATGTGCTAGAATACACAGCAATGCACAATGGGACCAGAGTCTTCTTGATCCAGATAAATAGCTGAAAATGGACGGTTCTGATTGGGGCACTTCTCCCCTGTCATACTCAGAAACAGGTGCCATGGCCTCAGGCACGATCCCACACTGGCTCACTCAGGGAGGGAGGAAGGGAGAGAATGATGGAGTGATGGAGGGAGTGATGAACTGATGGAGGCAGAGAGAGAGAGAGAGAGAGAGAGAGCGAGAGAGAGAGAGAGAGAGAGAGAGAGAGAGAGAGAGAGAGAGACTTACGTACGTGGCTGGCATGGTAAAACGTTCATGCACCATACAACAGATGAGTTCTTTATGGCTGTGAATACATTAGTGGTGTGCTAATAGTATCATTAGGAGTGTTGGAAGCTAGCCACGTTGTTATTCAGCCATTTGCACATGGAATGAATTAGGAATAAACTGTTTGGACAGATGTGATATATGTTCAGTATGTGACATGACACACACTGAGACACACACACACTGCAGCTGCAACATGCGGCTGATTCCTGGTCTCTTTTAGGGGTTTCCTCTCCACACAGCAGACCTACCTTAATAAAACCCAGCCAAATCAATATGGATAATGCGGAGTGGTGAGGGGAGGAACCTGAACAGCAGAGAGAATCGCCTCTGGAAGCTCTGCATTGACTTTGTCCCAAATTACATCTTATTTCTATAGTGCACTACTTTTGACCAGGGCCCATAGGGAATAGTGCCATTTGGTACGTAATCATGGTAATTATGTATTCCCTGTATCTCTTTCTGTACTTAACTAGTCTGGATGTGCAGAGCTATGAGATATTGCTTATAAATTATGGAATAACAAAGCATATTATAGGAGGTTTTCAGAAGTTATCATCCGTTCTTGTAAAATGCAATAACTGTACTCTGTTGTGGGATTCTAAACACCTCCCTCTGCCACTGGATCCTGGTCATCCTGACGGGGCGCCCCCAAGGTGGTAAGTGTAGGCAACAACACATCTACCACGCTGATACTCAACACTGGGGCCCCTCAGGGGTGCCTGCTAAGTCCCCTCCTGTACTCCCTGTTCACCCACGACTGCGTGGCCAAGCACGACTCCAACACCATTATTACGTTTGCTGACGACACAACAGTGGTAGGCCTGATCACCGACAACAATGAGACAGCCTATAGGAAGGAGGTCAGAGACCTGGCTGTGTGGTGCCAGGACAACAATCTCTCCCTCAATGT
This sequence comes from Salmo salar, assembly GCF_965601325.2. Classification (NCBI taxonomy): domain Eukaryota; kingdom Metazoa; phylum Chordata; class Actinopteri; order Salmoniformes; family Salmonidae; genus Salmo; species Salmo salar. The sequence goes on from NC_138315.1 coordinate 26,038,380, forward strand.
GAGCAAGACAAAGGAGCTGATCATGGACTATAGGAAAAGGCTCTACAGAGGATAGTGTGTACGGCCCAGTACATCACTGGGGGCCAAGCTTCCTGACATCCAGGACCTATATACTAGGCGGTGTCAAAGGAAGGCCCAAAAAATGGTCAAAGACTCCAGTTACCCAAGTCATAGACTGTTCTCTCTGCTACTGCACGGCAAGCGGCACCGAAGCGCCAAGTCTAGGACCAAAAGGCTCTTTAACAGCTTCTACCCCAGAGCCAAAAGACTGCTGAACAGTTAATCAAATGGCCACTCAAACTATTGAAATTGTTTTTTGTTTTTTTTTACACTGCTGCTACTCCCTGTTTATTATCTACTGTATGCATAGTCACTATACAAATTACCTCGACCAACCTGTTATGCCATTTTCATGCATGGCAAGCCAGTGATTGTCATGCAAATAACTGCCGGTTACCATTACTTAACATAAATACATTTAGCATCTCCTGGCTTCCACATAGCCTACAAGTCACTGATGCAGACCTTTGGAACGTCAACATTTTAAAAAGTCTAACAATTACATTTAATATAGTCTACACCATCACAATAAATCAATTATTTATTTTAGGCAGTTCTAAGGAAACATGATATGAAGAAAATGTAGCCTACTTCAGAAGAACAGAATAGCATATTCTGAGTTGTCCTTATGTTACACCCTGATCTGGCTATGCCATCTGGCTGTGGGCTACACTAGTTAACCTCTATGGGCTAGGTGGGACGCTTGCGTCCCACCTACGTAACAGCCACTGCCAGCCTGTGGCGCGATTTTCAAAACCTTAAAAATCCTATTACTTCAATTTCTCAAACATATGACTATTTTACAGCCATTTAAAGACAAGACTCTCGTTAATCTAACCACACTGTCCGATTTCAAAAAGGCTTTACAACGAAAGCAAAACATTAGATTATGTCAGCAGAGTACCAAGCCAGAAATAATCAGACACCCATTTTTCAAGCCAGCATATAATGTCACCAAAACCCAGAAGACAGCTAAATGCAGCACTCACCTTTGATGATCTTCATCAGATGACAACCCTAGGACATTATGTTATACAATACATGCATGTTTTGTTCAATCAAGTTCATATTTATATCAAAAACCAGCTTTTTACATTAGCATGTGACGTTCAGAACTAGCATACCCCCCGCAAACTTCCGGGGAATTCGCTAACATTTTACTAAATTACTCACGATAAACGTTCACAAAAAGCATAACAATTATTTTAAGAATTATAGATACAGACCTCCTCTATGCACTCGATATGTCCGATTTTAAAATAGCTTTTTGGTGAAAGCACATTTTGCAATATTCTAAGTACATAGCCCAGGCATCACGGGCTCGCTATTTAGACACCCGGCAAGTTTAGCACTCACCATAATCATATTTAATATTATAAAAGTTTGATTACCTTTTGTTGTCTTCGTCAGAATGCACACCCAGGACTGCTACTTCAATAACAAATGTTGGTTTGGTCCAAAATAATCCATCGTTATATCCGAATAGCGGCGTTTTGTTCGTGCGTTCCAGACACTATCCGAAATAGTAAAGAAGTGTCGCGCGCATGGCGCAATTCGTGACAATAAAATTCTAAATATTCCATTACCGTACTTCGAAGCATGTCAACCGCTGTTTAAAATCAATTTTTACGACATTTTTCTCGTAGAAAAGCGATAATATTCCGACAGGGAATCTCCTTTTCGGCAAACAGAGGAAAAAATCCCAAAGGCGGAAGCGGTCGGGGTCACGCGCATAAGCCCAGTGTCCCTTGATCGGCCACTTGAGAAAGGCGATAATGTGTTTCAGCCTGGGGCTGGAATGACGACATTCTGTTTTTTCCCGGGCTCTGAGCGCCTATGGACGACGTGGGAAGTGTCACGTTAGAGCAGAGATCCTTAGTAAATGATAGAGATGGAAAAGAAGTTCAACAAATGGTCAGACAGGCCACTTCCTGTAAAGGAATCTCTCAGGTTTTGACCTGCCATTTGAGTTCTGTTATACTCACAGACACCATTCAAACAGTTTTAGAAAATTTTGGGTGTTTTCTATCCATATGTAATAAGTATATGCATATTCTAGTTACTGGGTAGGAGTGGTAACCAGATTAAATCGGGTATGTTTTTTATCCAGCCGTGTCAATACTGCCCCCTAGCCCTAACAGGTTAATTTAGCATAATTTCCGTGGCGTTATTTTATATTTTATAGTGAGAAGAATACGATTGAACACAGCTGAATAAAATAAAAAGGATATTTTCTCCAAATAATTTCCGAAGGAGTGCGCACATGCGGCTATTCTGTGTTGAGTGGTTAAGGACAACAACGTCAAGCTATTGGAGTGGCCATCACAAAGCCCTGACCTCAATCCCATAGAAAATTTGTGGGCAGAACTGAAAAAGCATGTGCGAGCAAGGAGGCCTACAAACCTGACTCAGTTACACCAGCTCTGTCAGGAGAAATGGGCCAAAATTCATCCAAATTATTGTGGGAAGCTTGTAGAAGGCTACCTGAAACATTTGACGCAAGTTCAACAATTTAAAGGCAATTCTATCAAATAGTAATTGAGTGTATGTAAACTTCTGACCCACTGGGAATGTGAAGAAATAAATAAAATCTGAAGTAAATCATTCTCTCTGCTATTATTCTAACATTTCACATTCTTAAAATAAATTGGTGATCCTAACTGACCTAAAACAGGACGTTTTTACTAGGATTAAATGTCAGGAATTGTGATAAACTGAGTTTAAATGTATTTGGCTAAGGTGAATGTAAACTTCCGACTTCAACTGTATATACTATAAGTTGACTCTCTTTGTCTCTCTCTTTCTTTATCTTTCCCCACCCCCCTTTCCATTGTGTAACAAGCCATCATATCGTGTCAGTCCACTAGGGACTTTTATCTCATGTAAGTTTGCATGGTATTCTGTGTTATTATTTAGTTAGTTAATATATAAATGATGAAATCAATATGTGTAGTACTGAATATTCAAAAGGGCTAGGGTTCTTGTGGATGCACGGATTATGCGACATTCAGAATAAGACTGATGAGGTAATAATTAATACTTGACTGTTATTGATGTAACAGATATCTGTATATCTTTAGAGTTTAAGTCTAAAGATATTCTAATGAGTTAATTGTTACATGATTAATTTAATAGAGTAAGAATTAAACATAGTTAGTTGATAAAATAAATAATAGTCATCAGATTAATGATAGTCACGTCACGACAAATGTCAACTGTGGGACCTTATATAGACAGGTGTGTGCCTTTCCAAATTATGTCCAATCAATTGAATTTACCACAGCTGGACTCCAACTAAGTTGTAGAAACATCATTTTTATTTAATACATTTAATAAAAAGGCTGTAACGTAACAACATGTGGAAAAAAGAAGGGTCTGAATACTTTCTGAATGCACTGTAGGCAGCGTGTGAGTTTTAAATTTGGGGAAGCTAATTTTCAGCATAAAAATGCACCTTTATAATAAAGCATTCCATGCATCACTGCAATTGCTGACTTATGTAAGATAGCCTACCTTTAGTAATGTAATGAGTAGATTGGATAGTCATTGTTTCAAAAGCCATACTACAACCTGTGTGTTGTGATAATTGCTTTGTTTGCTCTATGACCTGTTCATTCATATGCCTTCTGACCGTGATATATAGACTTAAAGGCTGAGACAATAAGAAGACACAGTAGCACAATAAATTCAACCACACCTTTGTTGTATAACAAAACAGGATAGCAACATCGGTCCACAAATCAGATTGCATGTACAGTAACAGACATTTGTATGACCTAAAGCATGGTCAAGCAAGTTAATGTTTCCAACATTTTCAGACCACTAAACCACTATTGATTTAGAACCGCAGAGTTACCTCAAGTCGCAAAGAAAACAGTAGCTGCCTCCACTATTCCACTAGTACCATTTCAACTTCAGCATTTCAACATCATCAAATCACTTCGGCTTAGTCTAATACAGTGACAACTAAAAGTTATCAAAAACTATTTAGTCCAATCAACTTAAGCTAAATATGATGTGGCTGTCCAGTGTTCTGATTTCTGTGTGTGTGTGTGTGTGTGTGTGTGTGTGGGGGGGGGGGGGGGGGGGGGGGGGTGCATGTGTACGTGTGCATTCGTGCAAATAGAAAAACATGTTGAAACGCCAATGCCAGTCTTCTCTCTTTCATGTTGACGAAATGGTCTATCACTCTGTCATACAGTATACGTTTTATTTTGTTGTTGTCCTATTCGCACGGGGCTAGTATTACTATAGAACGTTGGTTATGTAATTACTATCCCAGCATGTCTGTTTTTCCAGTGGATGATTCGGACGGGATTAGTTTTACCAAACTGCCCCTGTAATTATTTATTTTTTCTTGTTCAATATTGACTATTATGACGGAATCCTGGAGGCTATTCTAGGCGTGAAGATATTTCACGTCCAGGGGCAACCCCTAATTCAGGGTAGAGCCCCATCTGTTTTGAGCCCCAAATGTTTTGCAAAAATACATATTATTATTATTTTTTAAACAAATGGAGGAGGCTTGCCTGTTTTGCATGTTATTTTGGCATTAACACGTGTCACATGTCAGTTTGCAAACAATGTAAAAAATATATACATATCATTGAGTTAATAAAGCCGCATACAAACAAGGTCTATTTTTTGTTTTCTTGAGTAAGGGAGCTCCAAAATGGAGCCTAGCTCAGTGCTTTCTGTGGTGGTGGGGAAAGCCAGCAGAAAATACTGAGCATTGCGCCGTGATTAGCTCAGTGTTCTGTCACTCATGGGGACACTACATCAGCTCCAAGTCTAAGGGTAGACTTTGAAAATGTTTGCCCCTTGGGTGCTGCCATAGAGTTACATTAGAAGTGCCCATCCAAGAAGGCAGAAAGTCATTGGCCACAGATAAAATGAAGTCAAATCACGTTATATCTACAGTAGCTTGGATTGAACAAAAATGTATTGTATGCTGCTGCATAAATGATGTAATATGCCAGGGAGACATGTATACTATAGCTAAGAAAGTAATGTTAATACTAAGTGTATGTTGTGTAGTAAGCCGTTAGTAGCCCTTGTGCCTCACCCTAGTAATTTGGTCCATTTTCACCTCTTAATTTCACCTACTGCTCTGACTTGGTGGTGCACATGTAGCCTATAACCTGTTTTTGAGAAAAGCAATCATCAAAAATTGTAAGAGCTTTCATTGTCTGCTTATATGCCCCCTTTATTTATCCTACGTTCTTACTTGGTGTACAGGGAGAACACTGTAAGAATGACCCATGTTCTGAATTCTGTCGCTGTATATTTCAAAAGTGCTGAACAAATAGTTTTATTGACGACGTCTGTCCTAGCTCGCTCATTAATGTCTTAATCGAAATAACGGATTGACTCTTATCCGCTTGTCGTCCCCTTAAGCCATAGTTTGTACATCTCAATTGTCAGTAGAAACCACATTTGTTTAAGCAAGTCAACCATATCAGCGATGTTTTTAAAAGGCAGTAAATGAGGACGAATGAACTGTTTCACTGCCAGATAAGGCTCCGCTGATAGCCAGGTGTAGCAGTGGTAAGGTGTTGGGACTGCTGTTGGGACTCTGCTGTTGGGCCAGCTTTATGTTGGCCCTAACGGTTTGTGGACACCATTTGTCACCGTTATAGTGCAAATAATGTATTGTTTAGTGTTGTGTTGTGTAGTTGCTTTGCTGGCATGCATCCCACAATAATTTGTTTTTTTGCCCCACCGAGATTTACATGCTAAAATCGCCACTGTTCACGTCTAGGGACAGCATAAAATTGGCCTAATGGCCTTCAGTTCTGAGTCAAAATAAAAAATAAATTAAAAAAAGTCACCTTTATTTAACCAGGTAGGCTAGTTGAAAACAAGTTCTCATTTACAACTGCGATCTGGCCAAGATAAAGCAAAGCAGTTCGACACATACAACAACACAGAGTTACACATGGAATAAACAAACATACAGTCAATAATACAGTAGAAAAAGTATATATACAGCGTGTGCAAATCAGGTAAGATAAGGGAGGTAAGGCAATAAATAGGCCATGGTGGCGAAGTAATTACAATATAGCAATTAAACAGTGGAATGGTAGATGTGCAGAAGATGAATGTTCAAGTAGAGATACTGGGGTGCAAAGGAGCAAGATACATAAATACAGTATGGGGATGAGGTAGTTGGATGGGCTATTTACAGATGGGCTATGTACAGGTGCAGTGATCTGTGAGCTGCTCTGACAGCTGGTGCTTAAAGCTAGTGAGGGAGATATGTGTCTCCAGCTTCAGTGATGTTTGCAGTTCGTTCCAGTCATTGGCAGTAGAGAACTGGAAGGAAAGGCTGCCAATAGAGGAATTGGCTTTGGGGGTGACCAGTGAGATATACCTGCTGGAGAGCGTGCTGCGGGTGGGTGCTGCTATGGTGACCAGTGAGCTGAGATAAGGTGGGGCTTTACCTAACAAAGACTTGTAGATGACCTGGAGCCAGTGGGTTTGGCGACGAGTATGAAGCGAGGGCCAGCCAACGAGAGAGTACAGGTCGCAGTGGTGGGTAGTATATTGGGCTTTGGTGACAAAACGGATGGCACTGTGATAGACTGCATTCAGTTTATTGAGTAGAGTGTTGGAGGTTATTTTGTAAATGACATCGCCGAAGTCGAGGATCGGTAGGATGGTCAGTTTTACGAGGGTATGTTTGGCAGCATGGGTGAAGGATGCTTTGTTGAGGAATAGGAAGCCGATTCTAGATTTAATTTTGGATTGAAGATGCTTAATGTGAGTCTGGAAGGAGAGTTTACAGTCTAACCAGACACCTAGGTATTTGTTGTTGTCCACATATTCTAAGTCAGAACCGTCCAGAGTAGTGATGCTGGAAGGACGGGCAGGTGCGGGCAACGATCGGTTGAAGAGCATGCATTTAGTTTTACTTGCATTTAAGAGCAGTTGGAGGCCATGGAAGGAGACTTGTATGGCATTGAAGCTCGTTTTGAGGTTAGTTAACACAGTGTCCAAAGAAAGGCCAGAAGTATACATAATGGTGTTGTCTGCGTAGAGGTGGATCAGAGAATCACCAGCTGCAAGGGTGATATCATTGATGTATACAGAGAAGAGAGTCAGCTCGAGAATTGAACCCTGTGGCACCCCCATAGAGACTGCCAGAGATCCGGACAACAGGCACTCCGATTAGACACACTGCACTCTATCAGAGATGTAGTTGGTTAACCAGGCGAGGCAATCATTTGAGAAACCTAGGCTGTTGAGTCTGCCGATAAGAATGTGATGATTGACAGAGTCGAAAGCCTTGACCAGGTCGATGAATACGGCTGCACAGTATTGTCTCTTATCGATGGCGGTTATGATATCGTTTTGGACCTTGAGCAGGGCTGAGGTGCACCCATGACTTGCTCTGAAACCAGATTGCATAGCGGAGAAGGTACGGTGGGATTCGAATTGGTCGGTAATCTGTTTGTTAATACATATCAATAGCAGAAGAGCCATGATCTGTAACCTTTGCAGATATTTCATTACCTGATGTATTTGCCAATTTATCAATTAATTGGCTCAATATCATCCACTTCATCTTTTACAAGAGAAGTATGGCACTAGGAAAGTTGATATGTGAAAAAACAAATCATTCATCTATAGGCTAGGTCCATATCACTTTGTTTGAAGCATCCATTTGTTCCCATGCTCTTCTTACCCAAACTGGATGCAGCACCTGTTAAACTCTGTAATATCCCTCAAAACACAGGGATGATAATTTGCAAGAGATAAGTATTATCAGATGACCTGGGAGTTTGCAAAAATAATACATGTTTTTAGGACTGGGATAATAACATTCCCGCCTACAAAGAATTACTGACATGGCAGATTCGGGTGGGACTAAAATTATAGATGTTGTGATTTGTGCTCATGCATATAATTACATTTCCTGAGCTCCTTCAGTAAAACTTATCCCGTCTGAATAGGGCTCTAGGCTACCTGGCTAAAATGCTTGCTCACTAGCCTAACTTCCATTCATGGGCAACGTTAGCTAGTTAACATTAGCCTTCTACATCTAGCTACATATTGAACTTCCATCCTCTCAGACCAGGGGTACAACAATGTATGAATTAATGGTTGGATCAGAATCGCTGTTATCATCATTGGCCAGTATGGAGAATTAAGTAAAACCATAAGTTCAAATCTCTATCTCCATCCATGGCTAATTTAGGAAAGGGAAAATTATAGCTAGCTGGCTAGCTAGTCACCTGGAGGACAACAACAAAACAAGATGCAACAATTCATGTTTTTCTTTCAATGAAGAATGCTCTCAATGGGATTCAATAGGAGCGACACCAAATACAAGCTGGCTTCCCTTTACACTTTTGGTGCGCCAGGACCATTCACAGTTGAGCTCGCTCAGTTTAGCTCAACGCTGATTGACACATTTTTATACTTCTTTTTGTCAAGGGAGTCCAGATCCTTGCTGGCTTCCCTTGCCTTCAATGCTACGGGCGGAACAATGTCATACTCGGTTGGAACAGACAACTTCAGATAGATGGCCTACACTAGAGAGGCAGAGGGGCGCTGTTCCGCTCGCTCGGATGCTGTCTTCAATGAGACACATTCAACATCTTGCGAATCACAGAGAGATGAAAGATACCTTAATATATGTTTTTTTATTGGTACATTTTTTTGGGAAGCCTGGCTTCCCTAGGCCTACAAGAAGGGGAGACACAAATGAAATATGATGTCCATCTAAACTGGAGGTGGAAATTATTGTCCAAATACCACCTTTAAAGTAGCACCGATGCTCTCCTCAGTGTACACCGTTCTCTGGCGCCAATAAGATAGGCTATACTGTTCTTTGCTTTTTTTCTTAGAAGGTAATGATCCTCTGTGGCAAATTATTAATTTGGCTATTTAATTCAGTTTAGGGCAAGGATGGGCAACTTTGATGTGGGTGGGGACCACAAAAAAATCTGAACTCATCATGAGGGGTTGCAGTTGCTCTTGCAATTGTACACATTTTGCCATGGGGTGTAGAATTTTGTTGGCTGTTCTAAAGCTAATTTGCTGCAATTATATACATTTGGCCATACGGTGGAGATTTGTTTTTAATATAATATCTGAGTGAGACTGAATAACAAAATCAATTCAAACCTGATTACTACCAGTTCAGATAACTGGCCAGTGGCCTCTAGACTCATTTACCAATTTAAAAAATGTTAGCTGACATTGGTTAATTGAGTTACTATCAGTGACTGACATAACAAGAGAAAAACTGTTGAGACACTGACTGAGTATGCCCCCCCCCCCCCCCCCCCCAAGAAAAGAGAATACTTTATTTTAGGGGGGGCCCTTCCAAAGGGGGGCATGCAGCCTGTGGCCGCCAGTTGCCCAGCGTTGCTTTAGGGAAAGCTTCCCCTAGCCTTATGGACGCGCCATCTATGCTGGCATATTAAAAACATAAAGACAAGTTACCTTCATTAGCTATTGGAGAGCAGGCAACTGTGAGCCATTCTTAATCAAAAATAATTCCACACATACAGCTCCAGTCAAAAGTTTGGACACTCCTACTCATTCAAGGGTTTTTCTTTATTTTTACTATTTTATATATTGTAGAATAATAGTGAAGACATCAAAACTATGAAATAACGCATATGGAATCATGTAGTAACCAAAAAAAGTGTAAAACAAATCAAATATATTTTATATTTATCTTCAAAGTAGCCACCCTTTTCCTTAATAACAGCTTTGCACACTCTTGGCATTATCTCAACCAGCTTCATGAGGTAGTCACCTGGAATGCATTTCAATTAACATGTGTGTCTTGTTAAAAGGTACTTTGTTTAATGTCTTTCCTTCTTAATGCCTTTGAACCAATCAGTTGTGTTTGAGCAAGGTAGGGGTGGTATACAGAAGATAGCCCTATTTGGTAAAAGACCAAGTCCATATTATGGCAAGAACAGCTCAAATAAGCAAAGAGAAACAACTTTAAGACATGAAGGTCAATCAAGAACTTTGAAAGTGTCTTCATGTGCAATCGCAAAAACGATCAAGAGCTATGATCATGAGGACCGCCACAGGAAAGGAAGACCCAGAGTTACCTCTGCTGCAGAGGATAAGTTCATTAGAGTTAACTGCCCCTCAGATAAATGCTTCACACAGTTCAAGTAACAGACACATCTCAACATCATCTGTTCAGAGAAGACTGCGCGAATCAGGCCTTCATGGTTGAATTGCTGCTAAGAAACCACTACTAAAGGACATCAATAAGAAGAAGAGACTTGCTTGGGCCAAGAAACATGAGCAATGGACAGTAGACTGGTGGAAATCTGTCCTTGGTTTGATGATTCCAAATGTCTTTTTGAGACACAGAGTAGGTGAATGGATGGCCTCTGCATGTGTGGTTCCCACCGTGAAGGATTGAGGATGAGGTGGGATGGCGTGGGGGTGCTATGCTGGTGACACTGTCTGTGATTTATTTAGAATTCAAGGCACACTTAACTAGCATGGCTACCACAGCATTTTGCAGCAATACGCCATCCCATCTGGTTTGCGCTTAGTGGGACTATAATTTGTGTTTCAACAGGACAATGACCAAACACACTTCCAGGCTGTGTTAGGGATATTTTACCAAGAAGGAAAGTGATGGAGTGTTGCATCAGATGACCTTGCCTCCACAATCCCCCGACCTCAACCGAATTGAGATAGTTTGTGATGAGTCGGACAGCAGAGTGAAGCAAAAGCAGCCTACAAGTTCTCAGCATATGTGGGAACTCCACATATGCTGAGAAAGATAGACTGCATTTGCATTACTAAAGTTGCATAAGTAACTCTAAATTAAGGATACAGGAGGACCTCTTCAGCGTCCCATCCCGTCAGCGGGATCAAAATCCAGCGAAAAATCATATCGCCAATTAGCATTAAAAAAAAATCATAATTAAAAAAAAAAAAAAATTAATATATATATATTTTTTTTTTAGATACACCTCTCCTGAATCGACCCACGTCGTCCGATTTCAAAAAGGTTTTACAGGAAAAGCAAATCATTAGATTATGTTAGATGAGTCCATCGTAAAAAGCAGCTTCATAGCCATTTTCCGACCAACCACTTGCATCACATATAATCAAAAAACAGCTAAATGCAGCACTAACCTTTTACAAACTTCATCAGATGGCACCCCTAGGACATCATGTTATACAATGCATGCATTCTTTTGTTCAATAAAGGTCATATTTATATATAAAAACAGCATTTTACATCTCTGTCTGACGTTGAATAAATAATTTACCCTCAAATGCGTCCCGGTAAACAATGCTACATTTCCCTAAATTACTATCCTATAACGATTTTTTTAATTTATATTGTCAATCTAACATTTATAGATGAATATCGCTTGAGAACACCTGTCATACCAGATTTTAAATTAACTTTACTGGGTAATCACACTTTGCGATAAAAGGAGATGCGATACTCAGAAAATGAGCTAATATACAGAGCTCGGCGCCATCTTGGAAACAATCGCATGTCACATCTCATCTTGTATAATATTGTCAATAATCGCCTACCTTTAGTTGTCTTCATCAGAAAGCATCCCAGGTCCACAACAGATGTATTTTCGGTCAAAAAGTCCATACTTCACGTTCCATTAGCCTGCTGTTGGTAGCACGTCCTATGGCTCTCTCCAAGCGCAGGGCTGAAGTTCCGGATAAAATGAGATTCTCCCGCCTGTAGGTTCGTTCAAACATGTCAAACGTTGTAAAACATTAATCTTCAGGGCCTGTAACACCAAGAGAGCCAATAAGATTCGAGGGGGATGATTTCATGGCCTTTAAAACCGTTTCCAAAGGTGGGGGTAGCCCTGGCCGCCGGCGTCATAATGGTGATGGCCCATCCCCTGTGACCAATTTCCAACTCGTCTCATTCAATGAGTTTCGACCGTATAAGGCTCAAACCACTGTGAAAAGACTGGCGACATCTAGTGGAAGCAATAGGAAGTGCTCACTGAACCATTGTTAACGGTGTGATTAATAAGGAAAGATGAGAAGTCGTGTCCACAATTCAGAATTCCACTTCCTGTTTCAATCGGTCTCGGGTTTTGACTGCCATTTGAGTTCTGTTATACTCACAGACACCATTCAAACAGTTTTAGAAACTTTAGAGTGTTTTCTATCCATATATAATAAGTATATGCATGCCCTAGCTTCTGAGTTTGATTAGTAGGCCGTTGAAAATGGGAACGATTTTTTTTCAAAATGCGCTGTGGCGCCCCCTATCCTAGGGTATCCTCAAGATTAAGTCATTTTGCCACAACTTTGGAAGTTTGCTTGGGGTCATTGTCCATTTGGAAGAACCATTAGTGACCAAGCTTTAACTTCCTGACTGATGTCTTGAGATATTGCTTCAATATATCCACATAATTTTCCTCCCTCATGATGCCATCTATTTTGCGAAGTGCACCAGTCCCTCCTGCAGCAAAGCACCCCCACAACATGATGATGCCACCACCGTGCTTCACGGTTGGGATGGTGTTCTTCGGCTTGCAAGCCTCCCCCATTTTCCTCCAAACATAACAATGGTGATTATGGCCAAACAGTTCTATTTTTGTTTCATCAGACCAGAGGACATTTCTCCAAAAAGTACAATCTTTGTCCCCATGTGCAGTTGCAAACTGTAGTCTGGCTATTTATGGCGGTTTTGGAGCAGTGGCTTCTTCCTTGCCGAGTGGCCTTTCAAGTTATGTCGATATAGGACTCGTTTTAGTGTGGATATTGATACTTTTGTGCCTGTTTCCTCCAGCATCTTCACAAGGTCCTTTCCTCTTGGTCTGAGATTGATTCACACTTTTTGCACCAAAGTATGTTCATCTCTAGGAAACAGAACACATCTCCTTCCTGAGCGGTATGACGGCTGCGTGGTCCCATGGTGTTTATACTCAAGTACTATTGTTTGTACAGATGAACGTGGTACCTTCAGGCATTTGGAAATTGCTCCCAAGGATGAACCAGACTTGTGGAGGTCTACAATTTTTCTTCTGAGGTCTTGGCTGATTTCTTTTGATTTTCCCATGATGTCAAGCAAGGAGGCAGTGAGTTTGAAGGTAGGCCTTGAAATACATCCACAGGTACACCTCCAATTGACTCAAATGATGTCAATTAGCTGATTTATTTTGATTTTGGTTGTCCATCAGAGGTCAAAATGTCCTTCTTTGTTGTAGAGATTCGCTGGTCTTGGAGTGTTCATTAGAGTAGATACTTCAGACAGTGATAGTCTGAGATGGGTTTTCTTCGTCTTTAGTCGAAGTTCAAGGACCACTTTTACATGCACAGCTCGAGACTGTAAATGCTTCTGGTCTCCTAGGTGATCTTTACTTGTGTTGAGGTGGAGAGCTTCAGAGTTTTTACCATTTCAACGTGTAGACCACCGTCTCACGTTTTTTGGTATCAATGGTTGATTATTCAGGGTTCAGCTCCCGACCACTTTACATGCCAGCAGTATCCCGGCATGTTTTGGTCTGGTTGTCATAGGTTCCAACAATTTCGTAACGTTCAGCTCACGTTGTCTGTCACGCTGGTCTTGTAGTTTTAACCATTCGGGATGTCCAGTTTAAACCGTCCGTCTGCTTGGTCTGTATGTTAATTCTTAGCGAATCCTTTTAAGCACTCTGGCCAAATGGGGCGTTCCGTCCTGCTGACACGAACTCTGAGTTCACTTGGGCGTGACTACTGATTGGGCAAAATTTTAGATGAACAATTCTCATTTAGAAGGCTAAAATAACATTGCTATCTTAACAAAAGTATTTTCATATTTAATCATATAATGTTTCAGAGTTACCGTTACCTTGATATACCATCCTTAATGATATAACAAAATAATAAACAATGTGACAGGATTATTATTAAGTCCCCACTGACCATTTCCCATATTTTTTAGGTTATAAATATTGTTCCACGATCCACTTTTGGATATTAGAGTTTTTGGCGGCACAAGTCTATCTGTAACAAATTGATTTTTACCTTCCCAATACTGCAGGGCAAGAAAGAGAAAGTTCTTTCTAAATGTACTGTTATAAGTCATAAAACAGGCTCAACTCCCCCTCTCCTCTCCTGTGGGAGAGAGTGGGGGTCTGGCTATCTGTCCACCATGTTCCAAGCTGATCTGTCACCTTTGACCCTCACCAAGGAGAGAGAGTCTTGACACATTACATGTCAGAGCAAACTCCGAAATAGGATTGTGTTGAGGCACAGATCTGGGGAAGGGTACTAAAGAAATTCTGCAGCATTGAAGGTCCTCAAGAACACAGTGGCCTCCATCATTCTTAAATGGAAGAAGTTTGGAACCAACAAGACTCTTCCTAGATGAAAGGAAAACAGGCACCGCTCATCACCTGGACAATACCATCCCTACTGTGAAGCATGGTGGTGGCAGCATCATGCTGTGGGGATGTTTTTCAGTGGCAGGGACTGGGAGACATGTCAGGATCAAATGAAAGATGATGGAGCAAAGTACAGAGAGATTCTTGATAAAAAAAACCTGCTACAGAGCGCTCAGTACTTAAGCCGGGTGCGAAGGTTCACCTTCCAACAGGACAACGAACCTAAGCACACAGCCAAGACAATGCAGGAGTGGCTGTGGGACGAGTCTCTGAATTTCCTTGAGTGGCCCAGCCAGAGCCCATACCTTAACCCGATCAAACATCTCTGGAGAGAACTGAAAATAGCTGTGCAGCGACGCTCCCCATCCAACCTGACAGAACTTGAGAGGATCTATAAAGAAGAATGGGAGAAACTCCCCAAATACAGGTGTGTCAAGCTTGTAGCGTCATACCCAAGAAGATACGTAAAAATGTCTAAAAACCTGTTTTTGCTTTATCGTTATGAGGTATTGTGTGTAGATTGATGAGGGGAAAAAACTATTTCATTAATTTTAGAATAAGGCTGTAACGTAGCAAAATGTGGATAAAGTCAAGGGGTCTGAATACTTTCCGAATGCACTGTATGTAGAAGTTTGGACTGACAGACAGTCAAAGGCTTCACTTGGAGCATGCATCAAGGTACTCTGATGGTCCAAAACTACAGAACTTAGCTGGACTCTACAGGGAGACATCTTTCTAACAACAAATCAGCTTTACCTTGCTGTTCCCATTCAGCATACACTCTGACAAGCAGGCCTTATTCCCAAATGGCACCCCCATTCCCTGTGTAGTGCACTATGAAGGGAATAGGGTCCCATTTGGGATGTAGACTTAGAGTGGCAGTTTCATCTCATTATTTAGGCAACAAAAGAGGACGTTGTGTTTGTTACTAACCCCAAACAAATATTTTTAAGAATAGAACATGCTGTGTTGAAATGGGAACAACCTTGTACCTTTTCAATGGTTTGATATAAGAGTCTGTAGTCTGTGGGGTGAATTACATTGTATTTTTCAATAACACTTTATTTGGATAGTCTACTGCAGATAAAATGGGACCTATTTTTCTTGAGAAAAAAAAAGATTTCAAAGCAAGACGCTGGACATATTTGTTGACAGCAACATACAATAGCTGTTCATTTGTAGAATGATGAGTGCTAGGGGCCTCAAGGTTAGACCCGGGGAGAGGAGAGGGAAGGAACAGTCTGTTTTCTGGCACACTCATTGCTCTCTCTCTCTCTCTCTCTCTCTCTCTCTCTCTCTCTCTCTCTCTCTCTCTCTCTCTCTCTCTCTCTCTCTCTCTCTCTCTCTCTCTCTCTCTCTGTCTCTCTCTCTCTCTCTCTCTCTCCCCTTCAATTCAATTCAAGGGCATTATTAGCATGGGAAACATAAGTTACCATTGCCAAAGCAAGTGAAATAGATAATAAACAAAAGTGAAATAAAAAATACAAATTAACAGTAAACATTACACAAGTTCCAAAACAATAAAGACATTTAAAATGTCATATTATGTCTATATACAGTGTTGTAGCTATGTGCAAATAGTTAAAGTACAAAAGGGAAAATAAATAAGCATAAATATGGGTTGTATTTACTGTGCAATGGTGGTTGTTCTTCACTGGTTGCCCTTTCCTTGTGGCGACAGGTCACAAATCTTGTTGCTGTGATGACACACTGTGGTATTTCACCCAGTAGATATGAGAGTTTATCAAAATTGGGTTTGTTTTTGAATTCTTTATGGATCTGTGTAATCTGAGGGAAATATGTGTCTCTAATATAGTCATACATTTGGCAGGAGGTTAGGAAGTGCAGCTCACTTTCCACCTCATTTTGTGGGCAGTGTGCACATAGCCTGTCTTCTCTTGAGAGCCAGTTCTGCCTAAGGCGGCCTTTCTCAATAGCAAGGCTATGCTCACTGAGTCTGTACATAGTCAAAGTTTTCCTTAAGTTTGGGTCAGTCACAGTAGTCAGGTATTCTGCCACTGTGTACGCTCTGTTCAGGGCCAAAAAGCATTCTTTTTGGCTCAGTTTTTTTTGTTCATTCTTTCCGGTGTGTCAAGTAATTATATTTTTATTTTCTCATGATTTGGTTGGGTCTAATTGTGTTGCTGTCCTGGGGCTCTGTGGGGTCTGTTTGTGTTTGTGAACAGAGCCCAAGGACCAGCTTGCTTAGGGGACTCTTCTACAGGTTTATCTCTCTGTAGGTGATGGCTTTGTTATGGAATGTTTGGGAATCACTTACTTTTAGGTGGTTGTAGAATTTAATGGCTCTTTTCTGGATTTTGATAATTAGCGGGTATTAGCGTAATTCTGCTCTGCATACATTATTCGTTGTTTTATGTTCTACACAGAGGATATTTTTGCAGAATTCTGCATGCAGAGTCTCAATTTGGTGTTTTTCACATTTGGGGAATTCTTCATTTCTGAGCGGACCCCAGACCTCACAACAATAAAGGGCAATGGGTTCTATAACTGATTCAAATCATTTTTGCCAGATCCTAATTGGTATGTCAAATTTTGTGTTCCTTTTGATGGCATAGAAGGCCCTTCTTGCCTTGTCTCTCAGCTCGTTCACAGCTTTGTGGAAGTTACCTGTGGCGCTGATGTTTAGGCCGAGGTATGTATCTTTTTTTGTGTGCTCTAGGGCAACGGTGTCTAGATGGAATTTGTATTTGTGGTCCTGGCGACTGGACCTTTTTTGGAACACCATTATTTTTCTCTTACTGAGATTTACTGTCAGGGCCCAGGTCTGGCTACATATGTGCAGAAGATCTAGGTGCCGCTGTAGGCCCTCCTTGGTTGGTGACAGAAGCACCAGATTATCAGCAAACAGTAGACATTTGACTTCAGATTCTAGTAGGGTGAGGCCGGGTGCTGCGGACTGTTCTTGTGCCCTCGCCAATTTGTTGATATATATATTGAAGAGGGTGGGGCTTAAGCTGCATCCCTGTCTCACCCACGACCATGTGGAAAGGAATGTGTGTGTTTTTTGCCAATTTTAACCACACACTTGTTTGTGTACATGGATTTTATGTTGTATGTTTTTTCCCCAACATCACTTTCCATCAATTTGTATAGCAGACACTCATGCCAAATTGAGTCAAAGGCTTTTTTTAAATCAACAAAGCATGAGAAGACTGTGACTTTATTTTGGTTTGTTTGTTTGTCATTTAGGGTATGCAGTGTGATACGTGGTCTGTTGTACGATCATTTGGTAAAAAAACAAATTTGACATTTGCTCAGTATATTGTTTTCACTGAGGAAATCTACGAGTCTGCTGTTAATGATAATGCAGAGGATTTTCCCAAGTTTGCTATTGATGCATATCCCACGGTAGTTTTGGGGGTCAAATTTGTCTCCACTTTTGTGGATTGGGGTGATCAGTCCTTGGTTCCAAATATTGGGGAAGATGCCAGAGCTTAGGATGATGTTAAATTGGAATTTGTCTGTATATTTTATCATTTCATTGAGGATACCATCAATACCACAGGCCTTTTTAGGTTGGAGGGTTTGTATTTTGTCCTGTAGTTCAATGTAATTGGAGAATCAATGTAATTGAGAATTCAATTAATTCAATGTAATTGGAGAATCCAGTGGGTTCTAGTTGTCTTTAATAGTTGATTTCTGACGTGTTGTTCGTTCTTTTTCCGTAGTGTATTTATGTATTGTTTAAGTGATTCACCATAGTGAAGGTGTAGACTCAAGTTTTCTGGGTCTCTATGTTTTTGGTTGGATAGGTTTCTCAATTTCTTTTAGGTTTTTGCATTCTTCATACCGTTTGTCATTGTTGTTAATTTTCTTCGTCAAATACACTGTTTAGGTTTTCTACTGCCAAGTTTACACCTTCACTATTACAGTGGAACGTTTTGTCCAGGAAGTCGTTGTAACGATGTGTGCTGAGAGTCGGGAAGCAAGTTCAGGGAGTGAGTGATTTAATCAATAAACTAAACATAAAACAAAACAAGAAACACGAACAACGCACAGACATGAAATTGAAACAGAAACAATGACCCCTGGGGAAGGAACCAAAGGGAGTGACATATAATGGGAAGGTTTATCAGGGAAGTTATGGAGTCCCGCTGAGTCTGACGACACGCAGGTGCACAGATGACAGGTGTGCGATGGTGACAGGTGTGCGCCATAACGAGCAGCCTGGTGACCTAGAGGCCGGAGAGGGAGCACATGTGACAGTTGTCTAAAAGTGATTGAATTTGTTGTTGCCAAATGTTTTTTGGTAGGTTTCCACACTACTTTCCTTCCATCTATAGCATTTCTTAATATTATTCAGTTCCTTTGACTTTTATGCTTCATGATTGAGTATTGCTCTATTCAAGTAGACAGTGATTTTGCTGTGATCTGATAGGGGTGTCAGAGGTCTGACTCTGAACGCTCTGAGAGACTCTGAGTTGAGGTCAGTGATAAAGTAATCTCTCTCTCTCAACACTGTATTCCCACTACAGTAGTGTCTTCATTGAAGTGAGAAATGTGTGTAACTAAAATGGATGACTGAACAGATTGTTTCAAGCTGGAGCCAACCTATTCTTTCCCCCTGCTTATCTATTGAACTGAATGATAACATTTTCCATTCTCGTTTAACAGAAGGCAACACTGTCAGAAGACTTGTTGCTTGAAATTGCAAGAGAAAGATTTTTTTCCAATGTGAACATTTTCAATTGAAGAAGCAATTTTATGAGGGAATTGAAATGTGGTATGGTATACAAACTATCTGTAATCTAGTGCACAATGTGGAGTAACATTGTGCAGGCTGACACACAGCGAGAGAGAGAGAAAGAGGGGGAGGGTGGAGAGAGAAATGAGAGAGAGAGGAGAAATCTGAGACACTTATACACAGCAAGGAGCTGTTCACTTCCAGACAAACTCCCTTGGGAAAAGGGAGCTGGATACGGAGAACAGTTTAGAGAAATGACAAATGTTTACTGTGCTAAAAATGCTGCAAGAACACAGGTGACTGTGAACTTCAGCCAAAGTTATTCATAATATAAGAACCAAATATACAGTAGTATGCCTATTTTCAAAAAGTTTCACCTCCAGACAAACACAGTAGGGAAATGTAATAGGGAGTTTGGATAAATGAAAAAGTCTACTGTGCTCCAAAATACTGGGTAATCATTAACAAGGCCGGTTCTAGCCTTTTGATGGGCCCTAAGCAAAATTTGGTTTTGTGGCCCCCCACCTTGCAGCAAAACATTTACTGGCCCCACTTTTGACAGGGGAAAGAACATTTTAAGTGTTATACTTATTTTTTTGTTTGGCATGTAGAGAAAATGTTGCAGTTTTAAAGCAAGTTTTTATTGTGTTGTATACATTTTCTAATTACTTATGTCATGTTAATATGGTATCTGAGTGAAAATGACCAACAAAATTAAATGGGTGGCCCCTGGGCACGATATTCGGCTATGATTAGATAGCTGGCTAGAATAACTACCAAACAAAAAATTGTTAGCTGACATGACGTATTGAGTGGCTGTAAGTGACTGACATAACACGATAAAAACTGCTGATGCAGCTGGGGCCCCAAGCAACCGCTTATGTCGCTTATGCCTGGAACCGGCCTGATCATTAATATGTGTACAACTCGTTTAGAGGTTAGCAAAGGTTACACTTATGCCAACAGATAGCACCAAATACATCTAGCCTCCTGTTTTCCAAATATGTAATGTATGCTTTCAAAACAAGTTCAAAACAACGCTTTAAATGAACAAATAAACAGATGTACATGTGTCTGTTTATCTGCTCTTCAATCCACTACACTGTGTTTGTGACAGTGGTGGACTTACTATTAGGCAGAAGAGGCAATTGCCTCCGGCCTGAATTCATCAAGGGGCCCTGTGAGCTGGGTATAATAAAACATAATAACACCAGTAATACTAGTTTATATATCATTTCTCCACTTGAGGTGCAACCCCTGCAGTCATGGGCTGCTCAGCTCATCACTCACATTCTGTCATGCTTCAGCAGGTTGGTTCAGCAGCAGCAAAATATGCAGGAAGCTTCAAAGTTGCAAAGGACATTGCGAGAGCTGGCCACTGTCTGGCCACTGTGCCCAAGATAATGAAGCCACATTGTTGATAAAAAGGCCTCCATAAAAGTAAATGAATCCATCCATATCGATCAATAATTTCTTTCCATACATATACAGTACATATACAGTACCAGTCAAAGGTTTGGACACACCTACTCAAGGGTTTTACTTTATTTTTACTATTTTCTACATTGTAGAACAATAGTGAAGACATCAAAACTCTGAAATAACACATATGGAATCATGTAGAAACCAAAAAAGTGTTAAATAAATCAAAATATATTGAATATTTGAGATTCTTCAAAGTAGCCACCCTTTGCATTGATGACAGGTTTGCAAACTCTTGGCATTCTCTCAACCAGCTTCATGAGGTAGTCACCTGGAATGCATTTCAATTAACAGGTGTGCCTTGTTAAAAGTGAATTTGTGGAATTTCTTTCCGTCTTAATGCTTTTTAAACAATTTTAGAATAAGGCTGTAACGTAACAAAATGTGGAAAAAGGGAAGGGGTCTGAATACTTTCCGAATGCACTGTATGTGTAGCCCATGTTTCTGATGCTGTCTGGCCAAAAATATTATGGCATGTCATACTCTTTTTGGCCAGTCAAAATTATATGCATGGGCTACATATAGCAAGACAGAGGTATACCTCCATTCTGTTCAGTCTGTAGAACTTAGAGATTGTCTGCATCCCTAATGGCACTCATTTTCATATAAAGTGCATTACTTTTGACCACAGGGATCTGCTCAAAAGTTGTGCACTATATAGGGGATAGGGTGCCATTTGGTACTCAGCCAGTGTTTCAAAGTTATTGTCAGTTCTGTGCAGTGTGAAGAGCAATTGCCTGAGTAAATAATTTCCCTATAACACTTTTAATTAGCAAACAACCGTTTGCCTAACCATCACCACTGTCACTGGCTACTGCTCCCTGGGATGATGGATTAGTATCTGTGCAGGACTAAATTGGACTGACGGTGGCTTTGGTGTCGTCTGTCTGACAACAAGCCTTGATTATGACAATTGCTGAAAGACATTTGATATGTACACAATATTTCCCTTGTATCCTCTCCTTCATTTTCTGATTGCAATTAATAAGGTGTCAAGATATTTTGATGAACTTTCATTCAACTCAACAATCCTCTCTCCCTCTCACTTTGATATGTTGTAAGTCATACATAAGAAAAACAAATGAGGATACTGGTGGGTTGCTATCCAGCAGGCAAAACTGGGCAAAAGTGGTTGATATAACGTACCAATTATGTTCGTTCAACCAGTTTGTTATTGTAATGACGTCATTTCAACCACTTTTCCCACTGGAAAGGAAGTTCTGTATCTAACACTATGTCCCAAATGGCACAATATTCCCTATATTGTGCATTACTTTTGACCAGGGCCCATAGGGGTCATAATAGGTAATAAATAACATGTAATAGATAATAGGGTGCCATTTGGGACTCAGCCTTTTTAAAGTTTTACAATGCAGTATAATCCCATCCATTGCCCACCATGTCCAACTCTTGCTCCCCCTCTAAAGAAAAACTGGAATTTTGGTCAGCATTTCATCCCCAGGACAACGAAAAAACTTTATCTATGTATCTCTAAATCTAGCCTTCCTCCCACTACTACCCCATCTGAAGTACCCACCGTACAGATAGCCCAGAGCAGGAGAAGGTGGTGGACGAGGGGGTGGTGGAGGAAAAGGAGGAGGAATGTGAATGTGAGAGAGCCCTCCAGATAGATAACCAAGCAGGAAGTGGAGGAAGAAGAACAGGAATACGTGGAGGAGTTTGACTGGTAAAGCCCTAGAGTGGGCCAACGCCATCTGGGAGGTGGAAGACCCGACTCGGAATAACTACGAGGACTTCTCCCGCCGCTTTCGGGCAGTATTTGATCATCCACCAGATGGAAAAGCGGCGGGAGAGCGCTTGTTCCATTTAAAGCAGGAGATGAGGAGCGCTCGGGAGTTTGCCCTGGATTTTAGAACTCTGGCGGCTGGTGCAGGATGGAATGAGCGGGCCCTGATCGATCACTACAGGTGTGGTTTGCGAGAGGACGTTCGTAGGGAGCTAGCCTGCAGGGACACCACCCTCCACCTGGACTATCTGATGGACTTATCTATCCAGCTGGATAACCTGCTGGCCTCCCGCGGACGTCCATATCGGGGTCCGTTGGTTCCATCCTCCAGTCCCTTAGACCCAACACCGATGGAGTTGGGCGGGGCTGGTACTAGGGAGACCGGAGGGGAAACCGTTCCATGCACCAGAGGTGACCGCAGAGGACACACTGCTGGTCGGTGCTGGGGAGGTTTTCCAGGTAATCGAGTTGGTAGGCGGAACACTGGTGGTTCATCTCAGGTGAGTAGGCACACGACTCACCCAGACCCCCCTGTTGTTCACATGTGGTTATCTATAAGATTTCCAGGGTTTTCCCCCTCATTCCCAGCATAAGGCGCTAGTAGATTCAGGCGCAGCTGGGAACTTTATAGATCGGTCTTTGGCCAATAGATTAGGGATTCCTATTGTTCCCGTTGATGTTCCCTTCCCTATACATGCCCTAGATAGTCGTCCTTTGGGGTCTGGGCAAATTAGGGAGGTCACAGATCCCATTGCTATGGTGACGCAGGAGAGTCATGAAGAGAGTATTAGTCTCTTTCTGATTGACGCTCCTGCGTTTCCCGTTGTGTTGGGGCTTCCCTGGTTGGCTTCTCATGATCCTATTATTTTGTGGCAACAGAGGGTTCTCAAGGGATGGTCCTGTCAGTGTTCAGGGAGGTGTTTAGGTGTTTCCTTAGGTGCCACTACGGTGGAAAGTCCAAACCAGGTTTCCACCTTGCACATTCCTCCCGAATATGCCGATTTGGCAATCGCCTTCTGTAAAAGGAAGGCGACTCAATTACCACCCCATCGACCGAGGGATTGTGCGATAAATCTCCTGGAGGGTGCTGCACTTCCCAGGAGTCACGTGTATCCTCTGTCACAGGAGGAGACGGCCGCTATGGAAACATATGTCGCTGAATCTCTGGGACAGGGATACATTCGGCCCTCCATTTCACCTGTCTCCTCGAGCTTCTTTTTTGTGAAGAAGAAGGATGGAGGTTTACGCCCGTGCATTGATTATCGAGGTTTGAACCAGATTACTGTGAAATACAGTTACCCGCTACCTCTGATCGCCAGTATGACAGAGTCATTGCTCGGGGCGCGCTTCTTCACAAAATTGGACCTCAGGAGCACGTACAACCTGCTGCGTATCAGGGGAGGGGATGAGTGGAAGACGGCATTTAGCACTACATCTGGGCACTATGAGTACCTCGTCATGCCGTATGGGTTAATGAATGCTCCATCCGTCTTCCAATCATTTGTGGATGAGATCTTCAGGGACCTGCACGGGCGGGGTGTAGTGGTGTATATAGATGATATTCTCATATACTCCACCACCCGCGCTGAGCATGTGTCCCTTGTGCGTACAGTGCTTGGTCGACTGTTGGAGCATGACCTTTACGTCAAGGCGGAGAAATGTCTGTTCTTTCAACAGTCCGTCTCCTTCCTTGGGTACCGTTTGTCCGCGTCAGGGGTAGAGATGGAGACTGACCGCATTTCAGCCGTGCGTAATTGGCCGACTCCAACCACGGTAAAGGAGGTGCAGCGGTTTTTAGGGTTTGCCAACTACTACCGGAGGTTTATCCGGGGCTTTGGCCAGGTGGCGGCTCCCATTACCTCCTTACTGAAGGGGGGACCGGTGCGGTTGCAGTGGTCGGCTGAGGCAGACAGAGCTTTTGGTAACCTGAAGGCTCTGTTTACCACGGCTCCAGTGCTGGCGCATCCTGATCCCTCCTTAGCGGTCATAGTTGAGGTGGATGCATCCGAGGCTGGAATAGGGGCTGTGCTATCTCAGCGCTCGGGTAACCCACCAAAACTCCGCCCCTGTGCTTTCTTTTCGAAGAAGCTCAGCCCGGCGGAGCGAAACTATGACGTGGGGGATAGGGAGTTGTTAGCTGTTGTCGGGGCTCTGAAAGCGTGGAGACATTGGCTTGAGGGGGCTAGACACCCTTTCCTCATTTCGACTGACCACCGAAATCTGTAGTATATTCGGGCAGCGAGGAGACTGAACCCTCGCCAAGCTAGGTGGGCTATGTTTTTCACACGCTTTGTTTTCACTCTTTCCTACAAACCAGGTTCCCAGAACGTCAAGACAGACGCACTGTCCCGGCTGTATGATACAGAGGAGCGGTCTACAGAGCCCACCCCCATAATTCCAGCCTCATGCCTGGTGGCACCGGTGGTATGGGAGGTGGACGCGGACATCGAACGGGCGTCACGTGCAGAACCCACTCCCTCCCAGTGTCCCGTTGGGCGCGTGTACGTGCCGTTTGATGTTCGCGATCGTTTGATCTGTTGGGCCCACACATCACCCTCCTCTGGTCATCCTGGTATAAGTCGGACGGTGCGCTGCCTTATGGGGAAGTACTGGTGGTCCACGTTAGCCAAGGACGTGAGGGTTTATGTCTCCTCCTGTTCAGTATGCGCACAGTGCAAGGCACCTAGACATCTGCCCAGAGGGAAATTACAACCCCTTCCCGTTCCGGAACGACCATGGTCACACCTATCGGTGGATTTCGTGACGGATCTTCCCCCGTCACGGGGTAACACCACGATCCTGGTCGTTGTGGATCGGTTTTCTAAGTCCTGCCGTCTCCTTCCTTTGCCCGGTCTCCCTACGGCCCTACAGACTGCGGAGGCCCTTTTCACCCATGTATTCCGGCACTATGGGGTGCCTGAGGATATAGTCTTTGATCGGGGTCCCCAATTTACGTCTAGAGTCTGGAGGGCGTTTATGGAACGCCTGGGGGTCTCGGTCAGTCTTACCTCAGGGTTCCACCCCGAGAGTAACGGGCAGGTGGAAAGAGTCAACCAAGAGGTGGGTAGGTTTCTACGGTCCTATTGCCAGGACCGGCCGAGAGAGTGGGCATCATTTATCCCTTGGGAGATGGCCCAAAATTCCCTACGACACTCTTCCACTAACCTTACCCCGTTTTAGTGTGTGCTAGGGTATCAGCCAGTCCTGGCACCATGGCATCAGAGCCAGATCGAGGCTCCTGGGGTGGATGAATGGTTTCGGCACTCGGAGGAGACATGGAACGCTGCCCATGTACATCTTCAACGAGCCATCAGGCGCCAAAAGGCGAGTGCCGACAGCCACCGCAGTGAGGCCCCAGTTTATGCACCGGGGGATCGGGTCTGGCTCTCGACCCGAAACCTGCCCCTTCACCTGCCCTGCCGGAAGCTGGGTCCGCGGTTTGTGGGGCCATTTAAAGTCCTGAGGAGATTGAACGAGGTTTGTTATAGGTTACAACTTCCCCCTGATTATCATATTAACCCCTCGTTCCATGTGTCTCTCCTCAGGCCGGTGGTGACTGGTCCGCTCCAGCAGTCGGAGGTACGGGAGGTTCCTCCGCCCCCTCTGGACATCGAGGGGGCCCCGGCATATACCGTACGAGCCATTATGGACTCCAGACGTCGGGCGGGGGGCCTTCAGTACCTCGTGGAGTGGGAGGGGTATGGCCCGGAGGAGCGAAGCTGGGTACCGGCGGAAGACATCCTGGATCCGTCATTAATCCAGGATTTTCACCGCTTCCGTCCGGATAACCCTGTTCCCCGTCCTCCGGGTCGTCCCCGAGGCCGGTGTCGGCGCGCTGCTGGGGCCGCGCGTCAGGGGGGGTACTGTCACGACTCCCGCCGAAGTCGACCCCTCTCCTTGTTCGGGCGGCGTTCGGCGGTCGACGTCACCGGCTTACTGGTTGCCACCGATCGATGTTTCACTGTTCGTTTGGTTTTGTCTTTATTGTGTACACCTGTTTTGATTTTCCCTAATTATGTTTATTATTTAAACCTTTGCATTTCCTGTTTGTCTTGTCGGTAATTGTTTCCTGTTGTGTGTGAACGGAGGTGTTTTCTCCGCGATATGTATTGTCCTCGGAGAAGACTTATTGATTATTTAACCTGTTGGGGCTAGGGGGCAGTATTGAGACATTTTGAAAAAAATATGTGCCCATTTTTAACTGCCTCCTACACCAACTCAGAAGCTAGGATATGCATATTATTAACACATTCGGATAGAAAACACTCTGAATTTTCTAAAACAGTTTGAATGGTGTCTGTAAGTATAACAAACTCATATTGCAGGCAAAAACCTGTGAAAAATAGATCAAAAAAAATGTGAATTTTGTGACTGTACTATTTAGTGTCATTGTTTTATAGATACCATAGTGAGAAAGGATTCATTTCGCAACACCTACGGCTTCCACTAGATGTCAACGATCTTTATAAAGTTGTTTGAAGCGTCTATGATAAACAGAGAGCAAATTAGAATCTAAGGAAGTTGACATGTCATCACTTCATTTTTTTGCGCCTGCGCATAAATCTGAGAAACGTGAGTTTGTCATCATTTTTTATCTAGACATAGGATAGGTTGTGTGAAAATATTACTGATGTTTAACGTTAAAAATGGACCAAAAGATTAATGCTAAACAACATTTGACATGTTTGAACGAACATAAATAGATTATTTACTAGGTTTTTTTAGCTTTTCGGCGTGATTTTACCAGCCCCCCAACACGTTTTGTGGGAGCATAATGAACGCTAAGTACTTGGTGTTATTTGGACATAAATTATGAACTTTGTCAAAAGAAACCACATTTGTTCCGGACCTGGAATGCCTTCCGGACCTGGGATCCTGCCTTCTGATGGAGATAATCAAAGGTAAGGGGGTATTTACAATGTTATTATCGATTTTAGATGATGCTAACTGTATACCATAGCCTGTTGTTCTTAGCATAGCACCCCGTTTATTGCAAAATGTGATTTCCCAGTAAAGTTATTTTGAGATCTGGCCATTCGGTAGCAATTACGAGATGATAATATATTATTCTTTGAATGACAATATTATAATTTACCAATGTTTTCGAATAGTAATTTTGTTATGTTCACCGGAAGCATTTCAGAGAAGAAAAAAATCTGAATTTCACGCTACTGTAAAATGCTGTTTTTGGATATAAATATGAACTTGATGGAACAAAAAATGCATGTATTGTATAACATAATGTCCTAGGAGTGTCATCTGATGGAGA
This sequence comes from Salmo salar, assembly GCF_965601325.2. NCBI lineage: Eukaryota > Metazoa > Chordata > Actinopteri > Salmoniformes > Salmonidae > Salmo > Salmo salar. Next base: position 26,065,994 of record NC_138315.1, read on the forward strand.
TTGACAAAAGTTAGTGCATAATTCAAGCTGGTTTCTGCTTTTGGTGACGCCTGACCTTGAATTGAAAATGGATGTTTGTACTTTTGTGGCTATGTACTGTCCTAACATAATCTAACTTTATGCTTTTGCCGTAAAGCCTCTTTGAAAATCGAACAATGTGGTTAGATTAAGGAGATGTTTATCATTTAAATTGTGTAAAATAGTTGATTGTTTGAGAAATTGAAATTATTAGATTTTTGATGTTTTGAATTTCCAGCCTTGTTAGCAATCCCGGCTCGGGGTTCATTGCTAACCTGTAGCCCCAACACGTTTGTTTACATTGATCCCTGTGTCCTGCGCCTGACTCCTCTACTTCTCCTAAATATAATCATGACAGAGTGCTTAAAAGGACTCTCTGAATAATTAACACATCAGACCAATCTACGTGCAGCGCAAGCTGAATACGTTACAAATGGTTAAATCTCTACAGACCAGACAGCGTGGAGTGGTGGCTACACGGCTGACAAATGGTTAAAAACTACAAGACCAGAAAATGGTAAGACCCTCTGAAACTCTCGAGTGAAGAAGATAAAGACTATACCCGAACACGCAGTCTGCAGCTGTTTAAGTACCGGGAGCCTGGTAAACTCGACCAAAAACCACCACCTGTGCAACATCTGGAGGATCCATTCTAGCATACGCTCCACAACAAAGAAAACTACAACTGCAACTACAAAGGACACTGTGACCTAAGGTGGACAAACCAGAGACTTCAGTCGAACTACTCTCCATAGACGGACTGGGTGATTTCAACAGAGAGACAACTAAGTATAAGATTACTTACAAGAGTAAATACAAGAGTAAATATATAAACTCAGCAAAAAAGAAACGTCCTATCAATGTCAACTGCGTTTATTTTCAGCAAACTAACATGTGTAAATATTTGTATGAACATAAGATTCAACAAGTGAGAGATAAACTGAACAAGTTCCACAAACATGTGACTAACAGAAATTGAATAATGTGTCCCTGAACAAAGGGGGGGGGGGGGGGGGGGGGTCAAAATCAAAAGTAACAGTCAGTACTGTGGACTGCACCAGATTTGCCAGTTCCTGCTGTGAGATGTTACCCCACTCTTACACAAAGGCACCTGCAAGTTCCCAGACATTTCTGGAGGGAATGGCCCTAGCCCTCACCCTCCGATCCAACGGGTCCCAGACGTGCTCAATGGGATTGAGATCAGGGCTCTTCGCTGGCCATGGCAGAACACTGACATTCCTGTCTTGCAGGAAATCACGCACAGAACAAGCTGTATGGCTGGTGGCATTGTCATGCTGGAGGGTCATGTCAGGATGAGCCTGCAGGAAGGGTACCACATGAGGGAGGAGGATTTCTTCCCTGTAACACACAGCGTTGAGATTGCTTGCAATGACAACAAGCTCAGTCCGATGATGTTGTGACACACCGCCCCAGACCATGACGGACCCTCCACCTCCAAATCGATCCGCTCCAGAGTACAGGCCTTGGTGTAACGCTCATTCCTTTGACAATAAACACGAATCCGACCATCAACCCTGGTGAGACAAAACCGCGACTCGTCAGTGAAAGCACTTTTTGCCAGTCCTGTCTGGTCCAGCGATGGTGGGTTTGTGCCCATAGGCGACGTTGTTGCCGGTGATGTCTGGTGAGGACCTGCCTTACAACAGGCCTACAAGCCCAGCCTCTCTCAGCCTATTGCGGACAGTCTGAGCACTGATGGAGGGATTGTGCGTTCCTGTTGTAACACGGGCAGTTGTTGTTGCCATCCTGTACCTGTCCCGCAGGTGTGGTGTTCAGATGTACCGATCCTGTGCAGGTGTTGATACACATGGTCTGCTACTGCGAGGACGAGCATCTCTCCATCTTGTTTCCCTGTAGCACTCTCTTAGGCATCTCACAGTACGGACATTGCAATTCATTGCAATTTACACATCTGCAGTCCTCATGCCTCCTTGCAGCATGCCTAAGGCACGTTCATGCAGATGAGCAAGGACCCTGGGCATCTTTCTTTTGGTGTTTTTCAGAGTCAGTAGAAAGGCTTCTTTAGTGTTCAAAATTTTCAGAACTGTGACTTTAATTGCCTACCGTCTGTAAGCTGTTAGTGTCTTAACGACCATTCCACGGGTGCGTGTTCATTAATTGTTTATGATTCATTGAACAAGCATGGGAAACAGTTTCTAAACCCTTGAAGTTATTTGGATTTTTACGAATTATCTTTGAAAGACAGGGTCCTGAAAAAGGGACATACATTTTTTGACTGAGTTTATTACAATTATTTTTGAATGAGCTGTCATTTATGTGCAAAGTATTCATTTTCATGAGCATAGCTTCCACATGTATGTACCAGCCATCTCTTTTTGTCTCTCCCACTCTTTTTATCCTGCCCTTCCCTTTCCATTGTGTAATCAAACATATCGGTCATATCGGGTTAGTCCACTAGGTGCTTTTCATTGCATTATGTTAGTAATCAATAATCTATACTGTGTGTGTTTATATATTTCTGTGTAAGTATTTTGTTAGTTAGTAAATAAATAGTTAAGCCAGTTTGTGTAAGCTGATTCATCACTTAGGCTAGGGTTTGTGCAGATATCCAAGGATTATGCAACGTTCAGAATGAGACTGATATGAGGAAATGATTAATTGATGACTGGTATGATCGACATATTCTGATTTATTCTTGAGTTAATTCGGGAATTGGTAACTCATTAAATAAACTTTTCCCGTGGTGCCCCAGATAACTAATGAAGGAATTGTTGCATGATTAATTTAATCGAGTAATAATTAAACATGGTATGTAATTATTCGATGGATAGCCATCATCACATTAATGGTAGACATGTCACGACAATACCATGATTCACCATACATCGACTGCAATTTTGTTTATGGATGAACTGATAGCAACTAAAATTGGCAATTTGTCTTCAAAATATTGGAATATAAAATGGAAAGAACCAAATATTTGCATATCATTAAATGACAGTTCACATCTTGGATATCTGTGATGACGCTACAGTATTATGAATTTCAGAATCAGAATCACTTACATGCCAAATCCTTTTACCAGGAATTGGACCTTGTGAAATGGTAATGATAGACAGAATATAGACACAATTATTTACACAAAATCTAAATACAGTATATACTGAATATATAAAAAGAAACTGAACAATTACACAGAGCATATAATTTCACATCCAAGCCCATTTGCCTACTGTGTAAGGCACCCACCAGATGTAGCCTACCCAAAATGTGCCTCAAGATGGCACATTGCCACCCAACTTAACTTTCAGATAGTCTTGGCACCAGTGGGTGCAGGGTAATTGTTTTCTGAAAGCACATTACAGCTCAAATTGCCAGTGCACTTTCGCTTGGAGAACAAAATGAATGAGATAAAGCCTTGTTACGCAAAAAGACTTTCCTTTCTCACCCCAGAAAGCTAAATTGATTAAATCGTAAGGATAAATAAAGTGTTCTACTTCTAGGTAAATGTGGACAGACTTGTGAGCATTCACTTGAATGTAAAGCATACGATACTACTTGTAGTTCTCTTCAATGCCATCATTTTTAAACACACATGTACGGTAAGCATGTTACTAAAGTGTTCATCTTCATTTAAGCCATGTTCAAAGCCAGATGATTCTAGGTTCTGTCATTGTGTTCCCACATTGATGGTTCAATGGTTTCATTGTTTAAAAGGATTTGATTGCAAAAAAAATTCTAATGCAAAACTGAAGTGGGCCCCAGAAGCTTACAGAGGGCCTGATAAGCAATCAATGGCAGGGAAAGCTTTGCTGCGCACATGCACACAAAACATGACATTTCAGTGTCTCTACCTTAGGGTCAACAACATGGCCATACCTGGTGTAGAGCCTCTGTATTTCATAGAGTAAGTATAGCAAGGCCCAGCTCAGCACAAACACACACATGTTACAGGGTCAGCCTGCTGGGAATGACATGTCAAGCCTCCCTCCGATTGGTGTTGTCAAGGAGAATGAGGAATGGAAAATGACAGTGTCGTAAAGCCTAGTGTTTAACTTGTCTAGGCTGATAGGTTGCTAAAATGGAGTGTGTGTGTGTGTGTGTGTGTGTGTGTGTGTGTGTGTGTGTGTGTGTGTGTGTGTGTGTGTGTGTGTGTGTGTGTGTGTGTGTGTGTGTGTGTGTGTGTGTGTGTGTGTGTGTGTGTGTGTGTGTGCGCGTGCGTGAGACATGGGGGAAATACACAAAATACTATTCCTGAAACCCTATTAAGTCATATTTGGTTTTATATATGAGTTGAGGTCCTCAGGACTATGCTAAACATAAAATGTTCTTCACATCAAGGAGTGGAGTATGGGAATCAGACAATAAGGATGCAACAACTATTTATTTTCATTTTCAAGGCACAAGGCACAATCTCCGGGCCTACATAATTTTCAGCTCCAGGAGCGCCGTACAAATGTCCCACAAGACAGACTTCAAAAGATAGCAATAGCTGATTTCTGACAAACTACTATCCCTAGGTTTATACGTTTCATTCACATACTCAAACAGACAATGTATTGCAACACTCACAGAGGGCGTGCCCAGGAAAAAGGACAGCAGGTCTAGGTGGAATATGGGTGCCAACCCCTAAAAACACTACATATACAATAATTCCTATTTTTTCATACTTCCTTTGATTGTTTGCCGCCGCCCCAAAGCATGCTGACCAGCACATAGTGAGGGGATCCTATGAATGACACAAACAGGAAGGCTTTTATACAAAAGGCCAGACCCTTAATTAACAATCACATTCACCTGGCACAGGCAGACAAACAAGGGCTCGTTCAAACTAGATTGACGGTTCTATCCCATTACATGTGTGTATGTGTGCCCAATGGGAAACAGGTTTATCTCCTATCAATCCAGATGCCTGCCTCTCTCTCTCTCTCTCTCTCTCTCTCTCTCTCTCTCTCTCTCTCTCTCCTCTCTCTCTCTCTCTCTCTCTCTCTCTCTCTCTCTCTCTCTCTCTCTCTCTCTCTCTCTCTCTCTCTCTCAGATTAACACACCAATATCCCCCCCACGCGCGCACACACACACACACACACACACACACACAGAGCATCACCATTAGCCTTCTATTTAATGCACACAAGCGTGAATCTATGGGCTGATGGTAACCCTCAACTCTCATAGAAAGACAGATCATTATTCCAGGTGAATTAACATTGTGGAACTGATCATTACATTATTCAGTGGCGCCTGAGAGGAGTTGACTGTCTGGGTCTGTGTCCCAAATGGCACCACATTCCCTATATAGTACTACACTACTTTTGATCAGGACCCATGGGACTTTGGTCAAAAGTAGTGCACTATGTAGGGAATAGGGTGTCATTTGGGAAGCAGGCTATGACTCACAGCTTCACACTGGGGTTGGTATCTGTACAGACAGTACTGTTAGTTAGACACTCACAGAAAGGAGAATAAATATCTTTATGTTGATGGTCCAGTACTCATGTTAATTCAAATGATACTGTGTAAAACAGTCTATTATACTAATGAATAAACTATACCTTTCTTTTTATATGAAAGTGAATTATTTGGAAAATAACTGATAAAAATAACAGATGTACAAGTAGTTCTTAGGAATGCAAACTTCTGTAAGATATGCTGTAACATTTTATGTTTTTCATTTTTGTAAACTTATTGGTGAAACAGTATCAAACTACAATGACCTTTTATGCCATTCTGTGAAGAATGTGAATAATTTTCGCCCCACAAATTACATGGACAAATGTGACAAAACAGCGAGTGAACTCATAATAGATTCAGTGGGTATTAGGGAAGTGTCATGAGCCAGACAATGATACATGGACATTATTAGCAATGCAGAATATCCCCACATGCTGCTATGCTATGTCTCCAACTCTCAATTGCCTCCCACAAGACTAGAAGTGGCCTTGGGCTGAGGGCGAATAAAGACCTTATTGTACTATACTTATCACTTGCTGAGTTAGAGGAAAATGTTGTTGACCATTGCAATTGTTTTTAATTTATTGTATAATATTGTGCTCTTGTGTTGCATGTACACGCTGACTACTTTGTGCTGACCTCTTGCCAGATCCCCCTCGAAAAAGTTTATACCATGACATTGTTGTATACTGGTTTCTGATTGGCTTGAAGGGCATTCCAGAGCGTGCATTATTTAAGTGATAATGACAGAGAAGCAGGTGTTTGGATGCTGTATTGGCATGGGTGTTGTTAGGCCCGAGACGAAGTCGAGGTCCAGCCAACCGTGCCAATATATCTTCCAAACATCGGCTTTGAGGGCATTATCATTTTTATTCAACGGGTTACCAACATATTCAAATAATGAATGACATATTTTCATTAAAAACATAATTTTTATGAATTTATTCATACTATTTCATCCTTCCACAAGATATAGTCCCGACACAAATCTAGGGTTGCTATCCAAGCTGGCTGGTCGTTCGTTCTATCGGTTTGGTTGCCAGAGTCGCGACCCAGTCGTTCAGTCTTTTTGTTAGCTAGCCAACTACGGCTAACTTACAGTCACGTCAAACAGTGCAGCCAGAATAACAAGTAGCTGCATTTATGTTTGTTTAAGCTGTTTTCTAATGACATTTATTTGGGCACATCCATAACAATTAGCTAATGAGGTGTGATTTTGCCTGGCATACAAAATGTGATCTCTTGCCAAGATAATGTTGTTCAGAGGAGCTAGCCAGCAACACAGCTAACACAATCACTTCAAACTGAAGCTGGAAAGACTGCAAACTAGCTGCACTTCGTTTTGTTTGACCTTTTTTCGATTGACATTTCTTTGTATATATCCATAAAAATGAGGCCAGCTTATTCCTGATTTCGACTGGGTGAGAAACGCTGCCTGCCTGTCTGTCTGTCTCGTCACGACTCCCCACACGTTCATTGCTATGGGACAGCTAGAGATCAAATTTGAATATTGAAACAATGTTGCAAATGTTGGAGAGACAGACAGCAAGGTTTATACAAATCTTCGCTGTTGAAAACTAAAAGATATGTGAGATAATGTCTAGATGATTTTTATAGTGGAGATCAAGTTTATAAATTGCCTGGCTGGGCTCATGAGACAGTGGATTGCGCAGTCAGTTGGAACAGAGTAAAGAAACATTTTAACGTCATAGATTTAGCCGGTGGTAACTTGTGGAACAGACACTGGCTGGAGCCCGGGTTTTAACCAATCAGCAATCAGGATTAGACCCACCCGTTGTATAATTCCCTATAACGCAGGGTATATCAGCACGGTAGAATTCAGTGGCTATAATTCCTTCTTACATGTTTTATGTTTGAGCTGCTTTTGAAAGCAAATGTCCAATTTAAAAAAATATTAGCATTGTTGAATACGATTTTCATAATAGCAAGCTAGGGCTGATGGTTTAGTTAGATAAACTAGAAAGTCTGTTTGTTTTGTTACCAAGGCAACTACTGTAGCTATTTAGTAAACTTGCTAGCTACTTCTGTGGATGTTGAACACATTTCTACCTGCAAATGAACACATTTTTAGCTGCAAATGTGTTCAATTATAGCCATAGTATTAAAGTGATTATCAACTCAGGGCTCTATGCCTTCTCTGGAAAATAATGCAACTCCGTGGAAGGTTAGCTAGCGCATCATGGAACACACCTTCCACGTCATTATTTTCTATAGAATGCATAGCCCCTCGTTGATTATCCCTTACGTATTCAATGCCCCAGAGAAATGAGAGTGAGGAGGCATGGATAAAGTCATGTTTTGGCACCAACAATGGTGAGAAGACTTAGCTTAGAGCTGGGTTTTGCCAATATGAATCACATTAAGGGCCTCCCTGAAGGGTTACAGTAAATTCCTGGAACACAACATTGGTATTGATGTGCCATGACAGGGAGTATGCTGTATTCTTTTGAATTTAGCCAAAAAAGAAGAAAAATCAAACAATAAAAAAAAATACATACAATACTTTAGATCCTGCAAAAAAGCAAAGAAGTATTGATCTTGGAGCCAAAATACGATTGTGGAACTCTATCCATTTATATATCCTGACAGAGCCTACAGTAATATCAGCAAAATCAGATAAACGTCATCATTTATCATAGCAGCTAGTCTCCTCTTATTTGAGATGTATAGGCCAATTCAATCCACTTTGGCCAGCCATCCATCTATCAGGCGTCACACACACTGTAATATAATTGTAAGGGTAATATTTAGGTGTGTAATCTAACACTGTTCTATATTACTCCTTCACTGGATCTTAAAGTGGAGGAGCCACATCCGTATTTCTCTACTTTATAGCTTCCTGGGAAAGCTTCAGGTTGTCAGTGCACAGAACTGTTCATCCACTGGTGAGAGAAGGGAATGGAACACACTGATGTCTCAGTTACACAGACAGAGGCTCTGAAGAGGGCACCCCTCCATCTTTGGGCCTTGTTTGTAAGTTACTATATTGAGGCCATACAGAGAGAAACCCCTCAGTCTTTGTCCCTTTCCAAGTCACTATGTATATATGAATGCCATGGAGATACCTTTCCATCTTTGCGTCTTTATTGTAAATCACTATGAAGGTCATGTAACAAAATGTTAGAAATTGACTTCAGATACAGATTGGAGAGAGAGCTGAGTGGTGGACAAAGAGCTGAGGGGAATTCTCAGAAGCAGTGATGGTGTGTGTGTGTGGGGGGGGGGGGGGGGGGGGTTGTAAAAGGCTTTTCACACTGTGAAGAGTACAGACAAGCACATCAGGACTCTACAGTCCCAAAGGATTCACACTGTCATTCTCAGCTGAGGTCACCCAGACCAGCCCAAAATGTTTGTTTTCATCATACACTAAGTCTGGGTCCCATGGCACCCTATTCTCTATATAGTGCACTCCTTTTGACCATGGCCCACAGGGCACTGATCAAGACTAGTGTACTATGTAAGAGATAGGGTGCCATTTGGGATGGAGCCCAAGAGCCCCCCTCCAGCCCTCCATTCCTCCACCCCTCTTCTCCATCTTTCGTATTTTATCTCAGCTAAAGAAATACTCCTACTCCAAACCCCTGCCTTTCAGTGCACTTATGAATTCACTTTGAAGGCAACTTAGGACTAAGATGGCTCCATCCATTAATATGTTCTACTAAAGACCAAAAAGCACAACAACATAATTGAGTTGTGGGTTGAGTTGTGCTGTTGAAAGCATTATGAATAAACAAAGAAACAAACATACTATTGCTAATGATTGTTCTGCTGTTGTTCTGTTGTTTTCCACCGATATCACTGATTCAGTAACGTCAGTTGTTTAAAAATATATCTTTTTTTCATATTCCTCAAAAGATGCATGTACTGCAGGCCTAAATATGCATGTACTGTCTACAACATGTATCAAAGCTCCCTACAGTACACTAGAACTTGTTTAGCTATGCTTGTGCTGCATGATAACCATTATTTTAAAGAGCGACTTCCCCTAAAAAATAAATAATTCCTTTGAAAACGGCCTTTGTGTCAACATTTATTCTAATATCAAAATTGACTATAAAGTGTAAATAGAATAATTTTTGTCATAAAGTCTGTGTCATCTAAAATGGAGTTTGGAACCTCAGTGCGTCACAAGGAGTAAATGATGGTTGGGTCTGGATTGCAATTATGTCCACAAATCATGCCAAATCATGCCAAACTCCACATGCATATCACCCCTCCGCCCACTTCGCTTCCCTTCATTGAATGGGGATCTGTTGTTTCATCATCCCCAACACGTTCAAAGGTCATTGCCATTTGAGACTGAAAAGCCTTAGCTATACAGATTGACCAACTATGGTTTGCATGCATTGCCAAAGGACCCTATCTTGAGGGATCGGTTGTTGTAGTTCGCTGGTCCCCAGTGGTTGTGAGTATACCGGTAGCTAGACCATAGTCTACTAGTTATGTATCTAGTTATGTATTTTATGATAATCATTATCACAATCATCACTATCGTAGCTGATATTAGCTAGCTAGCTACCCTAACTATCTACCTAGTTGGCTAACGTTAGCCTTCCTCAATACAACTCGGATTTGGCAGCTTGGAAACACAATATCATTTTAATTAAAAGAAGGCAAATAATTAGTAGGAAAACCTTTTGTCATGAATGTGATTTTGCCAGATTGACTTTAGATGCCGTATAACTTTAGCCAGCTGTTAGGTTCCAAATAAACATGTACCCATTAATTTCTACAGTAGTATAGCAAGTATTTCAAAATACAACCCAACAGTCCCTCCTTTTTTAATAGTAATTCCATACTGTTCAACATCACATAAACTTGGAAATTACTTGGAAATTAACAAAAAATAAAACAGGAACAAAAAATAAAACATGTTTAACATTCACAGTTGATTTGTCTATTTACGCCTCAGAGATGTATGGCCTTTGGTATATAATCACACTATGCACACTCTTATTTTCATCTCTCGTCAGACAACTGCTAATGGCATTTCAGCTGGAGTTTTTCACTTCCTCCGTTTCACCTGGAGCTTTTGACTTTATCCATTTCCTCCTTCGGGTTCTTAAGAGAGTGATAGCACAACACTTGAAAAGCAACAAGAAACTCAAAACATAACAATAATTAATTATGCGTTAAGCTGTGCATAATTAGACAGTACCAGTCAAAGGTTTGGACGCATCAACTCGTTCAAAGGTTTTTTTTTATTTTTTATTATTTTATACATTGCAGAATAATAGTGAAGACATCAAAACTATGAAATAATACATATGCAATCATGTAGTAACCAAAAAAGTGTTATATTTGAGATTCTTCAAAGTAGCCAACCTTTGCCTTGATGACAGCTTTGCACACTTTTGGCATTCTCTCAACCAGCTTCATGAGGTAGTCACCTGGAATGCATTTTAATTAACAGGTGTGCCTTGTTAAAAGTTAATTTGTGGAATTTCTTTCCTTCTTAATGAGTTTGAGCCAATCAATTGTGTTGTGACAAAGGTAGGGAGTTCCTCTGTCCAGTGTCTGTGTTCTTTTGCCCATCTTAATATTTTATTTTTCTTGGGCAGTCTGAGATATGGCTTTTTCTTTGCAACTCTGCCTACAAGGCCAGCATCCCAGAGTTGCCTCTTCACTGTTGACGTTGAGACTGGTGTTTTGCAGGTACTATTTAATGAAGCTGCCAGTTGAAGACTTTTGAGGCATCTGTTTCTCAAACTAGACACTCTAATGCACTTGTCCTCATGCTCAGTTGTGCACCGGGGTCTCGCACTCCTCTTTATATTCTGGTTAGAGACAGTTTGTGCTGTTCTGTGAAGGGAGTAGTACACAGCGTTGTACGAGCTCTTCAGTTTCTTGGCAATTTCTCACATGGAATAGCCTTCTTTTCTCAGAACAAGAATAGACTGATGGGTTTCAGAAGGAAGTTCTTTGTTTCTGGCCATTTTGAGCATGTAATCGAACCCATAAATGCTGATCCTCCAGATACTCAACCAGTCTAAAGAAGCCCAGTTTTATTGCTTCTTTAATCAGAACGACAGTTTTCAGCTGTGCTAACATAATTGCAAAAGGATTTTCTAATGATCAATTAGCCTTTTAAAATGATGAACTTGGATTAGCTAACACAACGTGCCATTGGAACACAGGAGTGATGGTTGCTGGTAATGGGCCTCTGTACGCCTATGTAGATATTCCATAAAAAATCTGCCGTTTCCAGCTACAATAGTAATTTACAACAATGTCTACACTGTATTTCTGATCAACTTGTTGTTATTGTAATGTACAAAAAAAGTAGCTTTTCTTTCAAAAACAAGGACATTTCTAAGTGACCCGAAAGTTTTGAATGGTAGTGTAGTTATAAACATACTAAAACATGCTCAAGTCAATTAGTCAATTTCCAACACAGCTAACTAAGATTGAGGGGACCACCGTATTTTAGCTGGCTAACATTAGGATTGTTTTCTATTTTTGATGAGTTCGCTAGTAACAGTAAAGGTAACGTTGCCATCTCTCTAAAGTAAATTTCACAACATCAAAATATGGCAAAATTGTTTCCCATAAATGTTTTGCCTGCTTTAGCAATGTTATCGTATTTCCATGCCACTCTAAGATATTGTAATTTAGGCAATCACATTAGCCTCCGAGGTGCAACCCATGTCTAGGGCACAAATAAATATTGGATGCAGCTATGGTGTTACTAGCAAACTCATGTCTGACTACAACAGCATACTAACTAGCAGCAACAAACTCACACCAACCCATAGCCAAAGAAAAACATGTGATGGGCCTCCCGAGTGGCACAGTGGTCTAAGGCAATGCATCACAGTGCTAGCTGTGCCACTAGAGATCCTGGTTTGAGTCCAGGCTCCCTGCATAGCCAGCTGCGACCGTGTGACCCATGGCCCAGCGTGTCAGCGCACAATTGGCCCAGCGTCGTCCTGGTTAGGGGAGGGTTTGGCCAGCAGGGATGTTCTTGTCCCATCGCGCACTACTGACTCCTGTGGCGGTCCGGGAACAATGCACACTGACACGGTCGCCAGGTGTACGGTGTTTCCTCCGATACATTGGTGCGGCTGGCTTCCAGGTTAAGCGGGCATTGTGTCAGAAGCAGTGCGGCTTGGCTGGGTTGTGTTGAATCTAATCAAATCCCGGAGCCAGTCAGTCTACATATGTAAAGTATAGAATTCGCTTCCAAACGAGATTACGTTATTTATCAAGCTATGTTTATAGTTGAGGGAGAATGACAATCGTTGACCGTTTTTCTGTTAGACGCCATCAGTAACTCGGGATTGTGACCCGAGTTACTGCCCTGATGACACAACTTCACCAACAACAACAGGTAATGTGTGTGTTGTGAAATTAGAAAAGTTGTGTTCAGAAATACCCAGCTTGATAAACTAGTAGGCTAATTCTCCAGCCAAGCAGTAGAGTCATTTTGGTTGTGAAGAGCATTAGCATAAAGCTTTGTCCTTTCTTTAGAACAAAATGCAATTTACCACTTGGCTCTTTATTATATCACCCTGTCACAGGCCCTCCCGATCAACACCACCTCATAAGATTGCCTGCTGCAGTTGTTCAAGAGAGGTCCAGTTTGTAGCAGAACATGTAGCATTGAGAAGACCAGCAAGGGGGCCCTCATCAGCATTATGCAGCCCTCGCTGTGAGCACTCCTATGAATTATGGTGGCTAATCTCTGCATTACCAAATGAGGAGAGTTACAAACACACCAGTCTGAGTTAAACTACATATTTAATAATTAAGATACTTTTGCAAAAGTACTTTGACCTTCAATAATGCACTCTTTCGAATGAACCAGGAAGGTCACTATACAACAATACAAAGAGCTTTTTATACCCATGAATCCACCCCTTAAACGTACATTGACGAACCACAAATCTTAGGAACAGTTCACAAAGGTTAAGTTTTGTATGAAAAGATATCTATAAAACACAGCAGACAGCAACTGCTATCTCAACAGTGTACATTATATAGACCAGTGTCCGGTCTCCCTAGAACCGTCCCTCCCTGGTACTTCATAGAACAAAACCATTAGCTCATGTCCTCTGGAATGCTTTTTAGGCGTTCTTGTCAAAATACATCATAAATCTCCTTTGTCAGTGCTATCTCATAGTGGCCCATCCTCAGTAAGACACCTCTTGTTCCCACTCCTGGACAAGCTCACTGAGGGGAGTGACCTGCGCACAGACATGGTGGAGACAAATAATTGGTTCCCCATTAATCACGCCATCCCTCCACATGGTTTAAGAATAGGTAAAGACACATTCACATATGAAGACAATGTTTCATTCTGTCCTCCTCTCTTGCTGATATTCTGCATAGCAACAGAGACATGTAAAAAACAAGTCTGACCTCTCCCCTCTCTGGGCCCCAAGTGTCTGAGCCCCAGCTAAGGGAAACGTGCAACTGAAAGACACCAGAGTCCAAAGGACACTTTCTAATGACAAGTATCTCACATAAGCATATTATACTAATAAAACATCTTAATTATCTATGTTACCCAACTATTTCTGATTCATCCACCACAGAATGAAAGTCAGACATATGTTGGCAGGTGTCCGGCCAGCAACATTCACCTGTCAGCGGCAAGAGCTTTCACAGGTTCATAACTTGAACAAATACAGAAGGTAACACACTTCTGTATTATATGTGTCATTACTTTGACACATTTGATAACCTATTTGTGAAACATAATTTATGTAAATTGACATTATTGGTTGTGTATTTTCTACTTTTTAGATGCATAAAAATGTCCAGGGCATAGCCTAAACTCCGCATAACCAGCCTAACAGCTGTGTTCACCATTCTATTTCACTTCACATTTTATGATATCTGAAGTGAAATAGACAGGTGAACACAGCAATCAGGTTGCTTCCACCAGGCTAATCATAACATCCATTGGGAATGTAATTAGTGATCTCTCTCTCTGTGTGTCTGTGTCTGTGTCTGTGTGTTTGTGTGTTTTTGTTTAACTATCCTTGTGGGTACCAGAAGTCCTCACAACGATAGTTAAACAAGGAAAGTTCTGACAAGTGGGGACATTTTGCCGGTCCCCATGAGGAAAAATTATATTTTAGGCTTAGGGGTTAGGTTTAGGGTTAGGGTTACAATTAGAGTTAGAATTAAGGTTAGGGTTAGGGGTTACTGTTAGGGTTAGGGGTTAGGTATAGTGTTAGGGTTAGAGGTTAGGGTTAAGGTTAGGGTTAAGGTTAGGGTTATGGTTAGGTTAAGGGTTAGATTTAGGGTTAGGGAAATGGGATTTTGGATGAGAATCAATTATTTGGTCCCCACAATGATAGCAATACAAAACTGTGTGTGTGTGTGTGTGTGTGTGTGTGTGTGTGTGTGTGTGTGTGTGTGTGTGTGTGTGTGTGTGTGTGTGTGTGTGTGTGTGTGTGTGTGTGTGTGTGTGTGTGTGTGTGTGTGTGTGTGTGTGTGTGTGTGTGTGTGTGTGTGTGCGTGTGTGCGTGTATGTGGCTGACCAGTATCTTTTTTGAGGGGTCAGGATCTGATCTACGCTGTCATGCCCATCAACGGGGCTCTGGCATAGACCTTACCTCCAGCCTCACATCCTGCCTGCTCACCAACGGTCATCGGTGGGAAGAACAGAATTAGGTAGGTTTAGTCTGACCTGTTCAAACGTCAATATAGTATATGTTTGTGTGTCTGATATCACTTGTCCATTAATTCATGAGATGCAGAGAGAACTGGCACTGAACACACCCACTCAACACATCCACAATGATTGCTAATAAAACAGTACAGTATAAAACAGTACAGCACAGATGTTAAGTAATAGCAACACCCTTTTCATTCCATATGTCACGTATTAACTTTACCTCAACTCTTCCTATTGCTACAGATGGACTGGAGATGCTTTCCCAGACGGCAGCCTCAGTCGTTTGACGGGGAGCCCATAATTGGGTAGGTTTTATCTGACCTGTTCAAACTTCAACATGTTTGTGTGTCAGATATTACATATCTTAACTGCCATTGGTAATATAACAGTGACTATGTGTGTATGTGTTCACAGAAACATGTATGGAGCCAGGACATGGAGACTTGCAAGATGATGTGATGAAGTCCAGACTGACAGAACGGCTTGATACTGATGCTTCTAAATGTAGGGCTGCTTATTCTACATAGACCTGTTACTACACTTGAAAGTTATCAAAACACTTTGTTTAGAATATCTACATAAATTCAGCAATTGCATTCTTCTCATATTACTCTGTAGGCTACTGACCTATTCATAGGTAATTTGCTGTCATTTGATTGTGTTTGATTGTTGTGTTGCTATGATCAGGGCATCCTTGTGAATGAGACCCTGGTCTCAATGGAGTTTTCCTAGATAAATAAAGAATAAATAAATATAAGCTTCCTCTGGCATCTCAACATACATCTGGCAGTGGTTATTGAACTTAATCTGTAGGTTTATTTGTTGTCATTGAGTGGGGGGAAACAGCTGCGGGCAAGGTTCTGACAGATGGGTGTGTCTTGGTGGTGGTAAGGACATGCACAATAAATACCCACATCAAACCATACCCCCAAGCCAACTCATGTTTGGCTTCTGTTATGGACGCCAGCATTTCTTGAGGAGCAAGCCAAAAAATGAGGCCAAATCAGCGAGTGCAGTTCCCCTTTAAGTCATTTGATCTGCAATGCTCACTCGGGTGGAAAGCTCTCCACTTTATCATGGGAATGCCTCTGTGACACTTAAAGAAGTACCCGTGTAGAAGAGACAGAAGAGACGCCTGAGGGGCTGTTTGCCTTGCCACTGCATTATGCCTCAAGTGACACACTACTGTATGCTCCACTTGGAACAAGCAGTGCTCTGCTTCCTTCCTCCCAGATCCAGAATAAGACGTATCTTCTCTCTGTTGCCACCCTCACTGTGTAGAGACTCATCTGATGTGATTATTGCCAGTTCAGTGATCACTGAAGTAGCCAGGGGAATGGCCTCACTTTACCAGTCCAAACCCCTACGTCTGGCCCTAGCTCTATGCTGTAATTACATGCATGAGATTTAAAACCAAGCCATTGTTTAAAAGAGAGGGAAATCACTGTTAATGCCATTGTAGCTGGCTTAGGGTTAATACACGGGTAGGTGCCACTAGTAATCAGCAACAGTGCTAGACATGCTATAGGCCTATGGTGCAGTGCTGACTCTCATGTATGCTCTGTTGTGCTGGTAGATTGTATACTCCCTAGTTTTACTGGTAGAAGCTCTCTCTACACACTACACACCTATCCCCGGTCTCCCACTGACTTTATTAATGTATTTATTTCCCTAGCGATCAGGCGTACCATAACGTGGCCTGAATGCAGAGTACGGATATCAGAGACACTGGATGACATTGACTCGTTCCACAGAGAGAGAACCGTGCTCTTCTTTCAGCACAGTGCTGTCCAAACAACTAGTCTTCACTCTCTTTAATAAATCTACCAGGGTCTGCCTGGAATATTGACACCTGTCTATGCAGGTTTCCTACTAGGCAAAGTCACGATGAGGAGTGAAGACCATGGTTATGTAGAAGAGTGAGAATGGGTCTCTGTTTAGTTAAGTAGAGGTCAACATATTGATGAATACAGTACTGATCATTTAAAATGTATAATTATTGGCATGCAATAATTCAAAATACTACAGGAATGACGGAGTCCATCCAAATCATTTTGGCTCCTGGACTCTGTCCACGCATTTCAAGGCTGCATTGAAACAATGACTTATCAAGTTGAGGTGACTAAACTGCTTGGAGTAACCCTGATGTGTAAACTGTCATGGTCAAAACATGTTGATGCAACAGTCGTTAAGATGGGGAGAAGTCTGTCCATAATAAAGCGCTGCTCTGCCAACTTAACAGCACTATCAACAAGGCAGGTCCTACAGGCCCTGGTTTTGTTGGACTACTGTTCAGTCGTGTGGTCAGGTGCCACAAAGAGGGACTTGGAAAAATTGCAGTTGGCTCAGAACAGGGCAGCACGGCTGGCCCTTAAAAGTACACGGAGAGCTAACATATATGACATGCATGTAAATCTCTCATGGCTCAAAGTGGAAAAGAGATTGAGTTCCTCATTACTTGTTTTTGTAAGAGGTATTGACAAGCTGAATGTACCAAGCTGTTTGTTTAAAATACTAGCACACAGCTCAAACACCCATGCATACCCCACAAGACATGTCATCAGAGGTTTCTTCACAGTCCGCAAGTCCAGAACAGACTATGGGAGGCTCACATTACTACATAGAGCCATGACTACATGGAACTCTATTCCATATCAGGTAACTAATGCAAGCAGTCGAATCAGATTTAAAAAGCAGGTAACAATACACCTTATGGAACAGCAGGGACTGTGAGGTAAGACAAACATAGGCACAGACACATGCATAAACACACATGATAACATACGCACTATACACACACGTACACATGTATTTTGCATTGTAGATATGTGGTAGTGGAGTATGGGCCTGAGGGCACACACTTAGTGCATTGTGAATTCTGTAATGAATGTATTGTAATCTTTTTAAAGTTGTATAACTGCCTTAATTTTGCCAGACCCCTAGAAGAGTAGCTGCTCTCTTGGCAGCAGCTAATGGGGATCCATAATAAATACAAACACAAATACAAATAATTCAAAATACCAATTAAAAAAATACCCACAGGTAACTGCCAAAGTAAATGAAACAATTGTGTAAAGGAATTATACAAAGTACACTGAGTGTACAAAACATTAAGGACA
Source organism: Salmo salar (assembly GCF_965601325.2). Lineage (NCBI taxonomy): Eukaryota > Metazoa > Chordata > Actinopteri > Salmoniformes > Salmonidae > Salmo > Salmo salar. The sequence continues at coordinate 26,084,213 of NC_138315.1, forward strand.
CCTGCTCTTTCCATGACATAGACTGACCAGGTGATTCCAGGTGAAAGCTATGATTCCTTATTGATGTCACTTGTTAAAGGAAAGGTTCACCCATTTTGCATGTTATATTGTCTTTGTTCATCTCTGAGTTATTTTCTATCGATTCCCTGGGTCATTTCATGTTTTCATGTGTATCTGAGTTATCGTCTATCATAGATGTCAGGTTTCAATACTGGCCAATGTCATAACTTGGGGGGATGTCTTCTCTCGAAAGAGCCATTGATCATATTTTTGCGATATTCCAACCACGGGTCGAGAACATTTTCCCTATTTGCCTGCCTCTTTAGTCCAGGGTGTATTGCAGGGTATAGTTGCCACAGATATTATAATAAGGAGATAGGAATCCAATGAATGAGGAAACGTATAACGCCCCACCCAGCAGACTTTCGACCATTCGCGTTGTTATGCTACGTCATGCAGTTGCTAAGCTAATCGTCACGCCATCCCTTCTCAAAGTCAGTGTATGTCGAGAAACATGCCTACATTTCTCGAAAGTACATAAAGTCACGATTTCAAAGCTATACGATATTAAAGAAAGCAAGTTAATGATTTCTCATCTCTGAAAATATTTGTAATATTGTACTTCTTGTTGACAAACTTTGTGCTAATGTTGGGTTTTTGAGCGCCCAATAGACTCCCATTCACTACTTAACGGAAAATGCTCCTTGTCCCAGAGTCGCCCAGAATGCACCACGTTGCCCATGGCACGTTTCCCATCTCCTCAAAAGTATATCAGCCATTGCAAATGTCAGACTCCACTCTGTGAGGTACATTGAACATGGTGAGATTGTAGACTCTAAAATTGATAGCGCAGTTTGTTTAGACAATTTTACAGCCAACTAGCTACGTTGCATGCTGATATTGTCTTTGGTATTATTGTGTGAAGCTACGTTTGCTACCTAACTAGCTAGCCAGCCAGGCCATAGAGAGAGCATTGCACTGTGGATTTTGTCATCGACTTGAGCTACAACAGATTTTGCTACCAACCTTATTATAACGCCTAGATTAAACATTTGTTCACAAAAAAATATTGTTATCACATAATAGTGTTATTTAACACTGTAAATTAAAGGAATGAACAGTTTTGGGTGGATTTTTCCTTTAAATCAAATAAAATGTTATTGCTTAGGAGCTAGAAGTAGAGCTGCCATGTCTGTCGGCGCCATCTTGTGACAGGTTAAAGAAAGATTTTTAAGCCTTGAGACAATAAAGACATGGATTGTGTGCCATTCAGAGAGTGAGTGGGCAGTAGGTGCCAGGCACACCGGTTTGTGTCAAGAACTGCAATGCTGCTAGCATTTTCACGCTCAACAGTTTCCCATGTGTATCAAGAATGCTCTACCACCAAAAGGACATCCAGCCAACTTGGCACAACTATGGGAGGCAGTGGAGTCAACATGGGCCAAAATCCCTGTGGAACACTTTCGCCACCTTGTAGAGTGTGTGGGGGGAAGGTGTTCTTAATAAAGATGTGAAGTCCACTGTTTTGGGGACCAGCGTGGTTGTGGTACCGGTTCTGACCATCATTTTCACTTATAAATCGATCGAAATGGCTTGTATTGAGCGGTAGTCCTGATTCTCACAGACACAGGAGTATGTCTCTTTTTGCCTTTTGCAGGATGTGAAATCTGAGTACCACTTGAAGCTGGGTTATCCCTCCTACCATATAATTCGCTCTTCCAACTCTACATCAACTCCTGGCTGAACCTTACCTCACAGCCACTAACAACGCATATGCCTGGAATCCTTACATCATAGTGCTGCAGGAGTGAACACATTCAGAGATATATTTATAGCCAGTAATCTAAAATAATGAATAGGTTTTAATAAAAAACACTTTCTGTTAGTCATAGATGGAGAATATTAATATGAGATGAAAGGTGAATAGCTAAAGCTCGGTGAGATGTTCATAGCGATGGGGGCAGATGTTTTGATCAAGATATGCACATTTTCTCTAACAATAAACATACAAATATGTATTTTACAATCATAAGGAAGGTGAAATCTTATTGTTAGTCATTTTATAATTTGATTATACTATATTTAGAAAGCATATAAGTAATTTCAAGCCTTATTCGGTTTTGTTGAGTAGGAAGTACATCACACTGTATATAATATTTCATTATTTCCTAGTAGTATCGTATTTGTAATGTGTACTTGAGCTTGTGTCCTCAAAAGTGACGACACCTCATCAATGTATAACATGTTTTACCAGAAAGGTGATTTAAACCTTTCTTGGAATATGTAACATTACTAGTTATTATTTATGGCCCTCTCATGATACATAATTACTTTTGGGGGATTACGTAGATTACATTTTAGATAACATTAAGTTACATTTAACAATGTTTTGTACACTCAGTGTATATTGAAAGCAGGTGCTTCCACACAGGTGTGGTTCCTGAGTTAATTTTTTTATTTATTTATTTATTTTATTTCACCTTTATTTAACCAGGTAGGCAAGTTGAGAACAAGTTCTCATTTACAATTGCGACCTGGCCAAGATAAAGCAAAGCAGTTCGACAACATACAAAAACACAGAGTTACACATGGAGTAAAACAACATACAATCAATGATGCAGTAGAAGAAAAAAAAATAAGACTATATACAATGTGAGCAAATGATGTGAGATAAGGGAGGTAAAGGCAAAAAAATGCCATGGTGGCAAAGTAAATAAAGTATAGCAAGAAAAACACTGGAATGGTAGATTTGTAGTTTGAAGAAAGTTCAAAGATAAAATATAAATAATATGGTGCAAAGGAGCAAAATAAATAAAAGAAATAAATACAGTAGGGGAAGAGGTAGTAGTTTGGGCTAAATTATAGATGGGCTATGTACAGGTGCAGTGATCTGTGAGCTGCTCTGACAGCTGGTGCTTAAAGCTAGTGAGGGAGATAAGTGTTTCCAGTTTCAGAGATTTTTGTAGTTCGTTCCAGTCATTGGCAGCAGAGAACTGGAAGGAGAGACGACCAAAGGAGGAGTTGGCTTTAGGGGTGACCAGAGAGATATACCTGCTGGAGCGCGTGCTACAGGTGGGTGCTGCTATGGTGACCAGTGAGCGGAGATAAGGGGGGACTTTACCTAGCAGAGTCTTGTAGATGACCTGGAGCCAATGTGTTTGGCGACGATTATGAAGCGAAGGCCAGCCAACGAGAGCGTACAGGTCGCAGTGGTGGGTAGTATATGGGGCTTTGGTGACAAAACGGATGGCACTGTGATAGACTGCATCCAGCTTGTTGAGTAGGGTATTGGAAGCTATTTTGTAAATGACATCGCCGAAGTCGAGGATTGATAGGATGGTCAGTTTTACGAGGGTATGTTTGGCAGCATGAGTGAAGGATGCTTTGTTGCGAAATAGGAAGCCAATTCGAGATTTCACTTTGGATTGGAGATGATTGACGTGAGTCTGGAAGGAGAGTTTACAGTCTAACCAGACACCTAGGTATTTGTAGTTGTCCACAAATTCTAAGTTAGAACCGTCCAGAGAAGTGATGCTGGACAGGCGGGCAGGTGCAGGCAGCGATCGGTTGAAGAGCATGCATTTAGTTTTACTTGTGTTTAGGAGCAGTTGGAGACCACGGAAGGAGAGTTGAATGGCATTGAAGCTCATCTGGAGGGTTGTTAAAACCTCTTCAGCGTCTCATCCCGTTAGCGGGATCAAAATCCAGCGAAAAATCATATCGCCAATTAGCATTAAAAAAATTAATGATAAAAAAAAATAATAATAATATTTTTTGATTTTGTTTTATAGATACACCTCTCCTGAATCGACCCACGTCGTCCGATTTCAAAAAGGTTTTACAGGAAAAGCAAATCATTAGATTATGTTAGATGAGTCCATCGTAAAAAGCAGCAACATAGCCATTTTCCGACCAACGACTTGCATCACAAATAACCAAAAAACAGCTAAATGCAGCACTAACCTTTTACAAACTTCATCAGATGACACACCTAGGACATCATGTTACACAATGCATGCATTCTTTTGTTAAATAAAGGTCATATTTATATATAAAAACAGCATTTTACATCGGCGTCTGACGTTGACTAACTATTTTCCCCTCAAATGCGTCCCGGGAAACAGTGCTACAATTCCCTAAATTACTATTCGAAAACGATTTTTTACATTTATATTGTCAATCTAACATTTATAGATGAATATCTCTTGAGAACACCTGTCATACCAGATTTTAAATTAACTTTACTGGGTAATCACACTTTGCGATAAAAGGAGATGCGATACACAGAAAATGAGCTAATAAACCGAGCTCGGCGCCATCTTGGAACAATCGCATGTCACATCTCATCATGTATAATATTGTCAATAATCGCCTACCTTCAGTTGTCTTCATCAGAAAGCACTTCCAGGAATCCCAGGTCCACAACAGATGTATTTTCGGTCGAAAAAGTCCATCATTTATGTTCCATTAGCTTTCTGTTGTTAGCGCGTCTGAATGCTGTATCCAAATACTCTGCCGGGCGGGGCACAGCCGTTTCGAAATAAAACATTTTTTTCCCATTTAGGTTCGTTCAAACATGTCAAACGTTGTAAAACATTAATCTTCAGGGCCTGTAACACCTAGAGAGCCAATAAGATTCGACGGGGACGGTTGCAGAGTGTTTTGAAACATTTCCAAAGGTGGGGGTAGACAGCGCCGCCGGCGTCATAATGGTGATGGCCCATCCCCTGTGACCAATTTCCAATGCGTCTCATTCACTGAGTTTCGACTGTATAAGGCTCAAACCACTGTGAAAAGACTGGCGACATCTAGTGGAAGCAATAGGAAGTGCTCATTGAACCATTGTTAACGGTGTGATTAATAGGGAAAGATGAGAAGTCGAGTCCACAATTCAGAATTCCACTTCCTGTTTCAATCGGTCTCGGGGTTTTGACTGCCATATGAGTTCTGTTATACTCACAGACACCATTCAAACAGTTTTAGAAACTTTAGGGTGTTTTCTATCCATATATAATAAGTATATGCATGTCCTAGCTTCTGAGTTTGATTAGTAGGCCGTTGAAAATGGGAACGAATTTTTTTCAAAATGCGCTGTGGCGCCCCCTATCCTAGGGTATCCTCAAGAGGTTTAAATAAGCATGCCCCTTTCAAGAAATTTGAACCAGGAACAGATATAGCCCTTGGTTCTCCCCAGACCTGACTGCCCTTAACCAACACAAAAATATCCTGTGGCGTTCTGCATTAGCATCGAACTGCCCCCGCGATATGCAACTTTTTAGGGAAGTTAGAAACCAATACACACAGGCAGTTAGAAACGCCAAGGCTAGCTTTTTCAAACAGAAATTCGCTTCGTGCAACTCAAACTCTAAAAAGTTCTGGGACATTGTAAAGTCCATGGAGAATAAGAACACCTCCTCCCAACTGCCCACTGCACTGAGGATAGGAAACTCTGTCACCACCGATAAGCCCACTATAATTGAGAATTTCAATAAGCATTTTTCTACGGCTGGCCATGCTTTCCACCTAACTACCCCTACTGCATTCAACAGCACTGCACCCCCCACAGCTACTCGCCCAAGCCTCCCCCATTTCTCCTTCTCCCAAATCCATTCAGCTGATGTTCTGAAAGAGCTGCAAAATCTGGACCCCTACAAATCAGCTGGGCTTGACAATCTGGACCCTTTCTTTCTAAAATTATCTGCCGAAATTATTGCAACCCCTATTACTAGCCTGTTCAACCTCTCTTTCGTGTCGTCTGAGATTCCCATAGATTGGAAAGCAGCTGCTGTCATCCCCCTCTTCAAAGGAGGTGACACTCTTGACCCTAATTGCTACAGACCTATATCCATCCTACCCTGCTTTTCTAAGGTCTTCGAAAGCCAAGTCAACAAACAGATTACCGACCATTTCGAATCCCACCGCACCCTCTCCGCTATGCAATCTGGTTTCAGAGCTGGTCATGGGTGCACCTCAGCCACGCTCAAGGTCCTAAACGACATCGTAACCGCCATCGATAAGAAACAATACTGTGCTGCCGTATTCATTGACCTGGCCAAAGCATTTGACTCTGTTAATCACCACATCCTCATCGGCAGACTCAGTAGCCTTGGTTTCTCAAACGATTGCGTCGCCTGGTTCACCAACTACTTCTCTGACAGAGTTCAGTGTGTCAAATCGGAGGGCCTACTGTCTGGACCTCTGGCAGTCTCTATGGGGGTACCACAGGGTTCAATTCTTGGGCCAACTCTTTTCTCTGTATACATAAATGATGTCGCTCTTGCTGCTGGTGAATCTCTGATCCACCTCTACGCAGACGACACCATTCTGTACACTTCTGGCCCTTCTTTGGACACTGTGTTAAGATGGAGAGGAAGGCATTTAAAAAAATAATAATTATTAAGCAATTAACATCCCATCATGCTTAGGGTCATGTATAAAAAATACTCTGTTGTCCATTATTTTGACTACCATGGCTAGAAGAAGAGATCTCAGTGACTTTGAAAGAGAGTTCTCAATGGCTCGTAGGGGGTTCCGTGTGTGTGTGTGTGTGCGTGCGTGCGTGCATGTGTGTGTGTGTGTGTGTGTCTCAGTCACCAAATCTCAACCCAACCCAGGAGCCTGAGACAGAGTTTTCTGCTAAGATTAACAAAACACCAAATTATGGAATTTCTCATGGAAGAATGTTGACGCTTTCCTCCAATAGAGTTCCAGACAATTGTAGAATCTATGCCAAGGCGCATTGAATCTGTTCTGGCAGCTTGTGGTGGCCCAACGCCCTATTAAGACACGTTATTTTGATGTTTCCTTTATTTTGGCCAGTTACCTGTATATGTATAATATCGACAGCGCATGAAGAATTGATACTGTATGGTGGGAATACAGATAGTGAACAGTAACATAATGAGAATCTTCAGAACCTTTCTTATTCCAGCGGAACTCTGAAGTCTATGGAATTCTCGGAATCAAACATCTAAGAGCGGGGATATCAAAACATGTCCGGCATTTCAAAAGAACGGTTCCTTTCTTGAAAACCGGGAAAAGATGAAGGAAGCACTAATTAATCTTTGACTGTCTTCTTTTGTAGAATTTAACCAGGTATTCAACACTATTCCATGTTGCTTCAACGCATTTTCATTGAAATTACGTGGAAACAACGTTGATTCAACCAGTCTGTGCCCAGTGGGCACCTTATCTCAAACTATCAGGTATACAACTGAAAAACAGAAATAGATGGAAATAAAACATATAATTTTCAACAATAACTGCATGTCCAAAACAATCAAATTAATATAAGCAGTGAAGAAAGAAAACAGCTAACTAATACTTTCTGGTGAGGTTACAAATAAGTAGAAAATGTAGCATTTGAATCCTCTATCATTGCCAAGTCTCAATGTCATCAGGACTGACACTGATCTAGAGACAATGCCAAGAGGTTCAGTTTACCTAAGCTCAGCAAAGTCACTGAGTTTAGGCATCTCCAGTCCTGTCTGCCGCTGTTAGATAAGGACTTAAAGTGGCTCCATTGTTCCCTTCAAAGTGACAATCTAAGTTTAGCTCAATTATCTGCCTCAGGAGCAGCAGGCGGCACGCTCTATTTGATTACTTTTGTGTTGAAAATCCCCATCAATAAATCAAATCAAACTTTATTTGTCACATGCACCAAATACAACAGGTGTAAACATTCCCGTGAGATGATTACTTAAAATCCCTGAACTAACAGTGCAATTCAAGAAAGAGTTAAGAAAATATTTACCAAATAAACAAAAGTAAAAAATGATCAAAAGTAACACAATAAAATAACAATAACGAGGCTATATACAGGGGGTAACGGTACTGAGTCAATGTGCAGGGGTACAGGTTAGCCGAGGTAATTTCTACATGTAGGTAGGGGTGAAGTGACTATGCATGGGGGGGTCAATGTAATTAGTCCGGTGACCATTTGGGAGCCTTTTGGTCCTAGACTTGGCACTCCGGTACCGCTTGCCGTGTTGTAGCAGAAAGAACAGTCTATGTCATCAAGACTCCTCTGCTTATTGCTACACGTAAAATGCAGCTTTGACTCTATATTCAGGGAAGCCTGTGCTATCGCTCTCTGTGAAACCTGGCTGGATTAGCAGGTCTCTGACCAAGATATAAACCTTGACGGCTTCAATGTGTTTCGGGCAGATAGAACTAAGTCGGGAAAAGACAGAGTAGGCGGTGTATGTACATCCATACCCGCTGGTGTACTTACATTAAAGTGCCTAAGCGCATATGTAGTCCCAACATTGAGCTGCTCACTATCTCCATGCGAGTTTCCAGCTATTGTGATCACGTGTATATGTCCTGCTTAGAGGCAGTGACAATACGGCTGCAATATAACCCACTCCATGATGAACTGCTACCCTTATGCGCTGGTCTTATCATGGGTGACTTTAACAGCTGTAGGCTGAATGGCACTCTCCCCTCTTACCATCATACATTGATATCCCCACTAGACTCGACAGAACCTTGTATTTATTCTATGGTAATATCGAATCTGCCTTCATGGCAAAATCTTGTGCTCCTCTGGGCTCAGCAGATCATAACGTGTATCTCTTCCCTAAATACCCCCAGCTATTGAAAAGATTGAAGCCCACCACAGTAACCATCCAACGATGGACTGATGACACCACTGCCAATCTCCAGGGGTCCATCGCCTGTACGGACTGGGACACATTCATGTCTGGTTCCAGCAACAATATTGATGAAATGGTTACCATAACAACAGACTATATCAAGTTCTGTATACACTGTGATCCCCATGAGAACCACCCGGATATTTCCGAACGACAAACCATGGATTAATGGCAAGATCAAAAACACATTATGCATGAAGAAGATTGTGTTCTCCCATTGGGATATGCAGTCGTCGACTGAACAGCTCCCTCAAACATGCTATTCAATGAGCCAAACTAAGGTACAAGGACAAGGTGGAGGAGCAATCTAGCAACAAGAACGCTAAGCAGGCCTTTCAAAAAGTCAGGAAGTTGGCAGACTACTCTGACAAACTATCTCCACTGGCCCATGATGACCCATTTGCCTTTTCCAATGACCTCGACCCACTTCTCACATTTTACTACCCAAGATTTTAGTGAGGACTGCGAGCACCTGCTGGATGCCCTCCACTTCACTGACTCCCCTGCCCACTCTTTATTGAGGAGGAGGTGATGCTACAGCTGCGGAAAGCTGTCCAAGGCAGCTGGGCCAGGGCCAGACGGGATACCGGGTCGAGTCCTAAAAGCTTGCTCTACTGAGCTCAGCCCCATCTTCCACAGGCTGTTTGATCAATCACTATCCACTGGCACAATCTTCACCCTATGGAAAACATCTACCAGTGGGTTGAGTCCTTAAAACCTGCTCTGCTGAGCTCAGCCCCATCCTCCACAGGCTGTTTGATCAATCACTATCCACTGGCACAATCCTCACCCTATGGAAAACATCTACCATTGCCCCCATTACCAAAAAGTCTCCCCTGAATGAGTTCAACCATTAACAACATGCTGCTCTCACGTCACATGCTTGGAAAGACTGGTCCTTAACATCCTACATCCTACTGCCCACCGTTCAGTCCTACCTTAAGCCCTGCCAGTTTGCTTACAAAGCGTGGAGAGGAACGGATGACGCGGTGGATGGAACTAGGAATTAAGCATGCATCCTGTTTGTGGATTTCAGCTCTGTCTTCAACACCATCCAATGGCACACTATGATCCAGAAGCTCAATAACCTGGACGTATCTCCCTCCATCATCCGCTGGATCCACAACTTTTTAAGTGGCAGAACTCGGGCCGTGAGGATAGATAACACCCTGTCCTCTGTGTGCATATCCAACACAGGCGCACCACAGGGTTGCGTCCTCAGTCCGTTCCTTTACACCCTGTATACCAATGACTGCCAAAGCATGGACCACAATACACTCCTTTTCAAGTACTCTAATGACACAGCCATCCTGTCCCGCCTGAACAACCTGTCCCGCCCCCCATCCAGCAATATCAAGCATCTGGTACCCAATTCAGTGAATACTGTCGCAATAACTACCTGGATCTGAACGTCTCCAAAACAAAATAAATAACAATTGACTCCCGCAACAAAAAAAACACCTGTGACATCCCTATCCTCATTAACGGAGAGGCCGTCGAAATGGTTCCTTCAATCAAATATCTCGGAATAACCTCAAGCTCACCTTTGAACAACATACCACTCAAATAACTAAGAAATCACAGCAGCGTCTGTGTGTCATCAACCAAAACTCGTTCTGCTACTGTACCAGAGCATCATCCCCTCTCATCTACATCTCATCTGTTACCACAATACGCTCACAACACAACAAACTCTTAAAGATCACACAAATGGCATCTAAACTGATTGGATTCCCCGCAACTCAACTCTCCCTTCTGAATGATCCCCGGCATATAATCTCCAGCCCAGACCACCCACTTCACCTTTGCTTTGAACTACTCCCATTAGGTAGGAGATACCAGACAATGTTTCATCCTGAGGGCTATCACCATAGTGAATAATTCCATGTAATTTATCCCATGGGCAGGGTACTATTCATGTCTGGCTGTTGTTTGTTTCTTCTTTATTTTCATATTTGTTTTATGTATTAATTTGCCCTGGGCTTGTACTGCTACTGTATGTTGCTGACAAATTATGGCCCTGTTTTGGTAGCAATGGTGTGGTGTGAAGTTATGTTGAGATGGTTTAAGTTGGATAAGTAGATCTAAGTCCAATAGTGTTGCTGTTCATATGTTGAACTGATAATGTCATGTGGTACAGTATATGACATATAACAAATGAAAGTCATATCATATGCCAAATATGTAGATTCCTTTGTCTACAATTACTGTATTCCATTACCATCCGTAGTGTCGGTTCTGCCATGCAGCTAGCCTCAGCCCGATGCATCCCAAATGGCACCCTATTCCCTATGTAATGCACTACTTTAGACAAAAGCCCTATTGGTCCTGGTCAAAAGTAGTGCGCTATATAGGAAATAGAGTATCATTTGGGACAAAGACCTGTGTTATACAGAGAAGTGAGTAAAATGAGTCAGTGGTGCAGAAAGGTTATGGGCTGAAGAGCAGCTCAGAGAACACAGCTCTCTGATTATAGCAGCTCTCCTATTGAACTCTGCCTGCATCCCAAATGACACACTATTTCCTATACAGTGCACTACTTTTTACTAGGGCCCATAAGTGCACTATATAAGCAATAGGGTGCCATTTGGGAAGCAACCCCTGGCTTTGTGACAATCAAAGACACAATTAGTCTCAACAATACAAGGAGCCTCTTACCCGGTCTTTTACCTGCTCTCATCCCTGTCTCTAATTCAATTTAACAAAGCAGCAAATATGATCGCTATGCTGATTCTAGTCAGACAGACAGATTCCCTGTTCCATTGTTTTCCTGTTGTAATTGAGTCACAGATGACTAAATGACTGTCCTCCTCTGAGCGTAATAGAGAAACATGAAATTCTCTCTCTCTCTCTCCCCCTCTTCAATAGTTCTGTCCCTCTTCAATATCTCCCTCTCTCTCCCCCTCTTCAATATCTCTCTCTCTCTCTCTCTCTCTCTCTCTCCCCCTCTTCAATATCTCTCTCTCTCTCTCTCTCTCTCTCTCTCTCTCTCCCCCTCTTCAATATCTCTCTCTCTCTCTCTCTCTCCCCCTCTTCAATATCTCTCTCTCTCTCCCCCTCTTCAATATCTCTCTCTCTCTCTCCCCCTCTTCAATATCTCTCTCTCTCTCTCTCTCTCTCTCTCTCTCTCTCTCCCCCTCTTCAATATCTCTATCTCTCTCTCTCTCTCTCTCCCCCTCTTCAATATCTCTCTCTCTCTCTCTCTCTCTCTCTCTCCCCCTCTTCAATATCTCTCTCTCTCTCCCTCTTCAATATCTCTCTCTCTCTCCCTCTTCAATATATCTCTCTCTCTCTCTCTCTCTCTCTCTCTCTCTCTCTCTCTCTCTCTCTTTCTCTCTCTCTCTCTCTCTCTCTCTCTCCCTTCTCTTACTGTCATAAGCCCACAGTTGGATTATCAAGTTGGTTCAATGAAACACCACAGTTAGGGAATTGTTATTTTTCTGCATTCTTACCTAAGTCTCCTTTCTTGTCTTGTGGGTGGATAAGACATTGTTTGTGTAATTATATGTTAGGGAATGTTTGGTCATTTGCACGTCAATGCATTTTTAGTACTCCATATTAACACGTTTCCTTATTTCCAACATTACTGACCTACTGTACAGTACAATTCTTATTAAAGTGGTAAAAAAATTCTCGGTGTGAAATCTCTTACAATATAATAATTATGGTCCATTCCGCTGGCTTAATAAGCCATCATCCGTAACGACTAAACGGGAGGATTTGAGTGTTATCAGTAATTTACTGTAATTAGTCTACTTTTAAGTACGCTTTGTTCCCATGTTCCTCCTTCTCTTCCTTTCATCTCATATGTTGAAGGACTGACAGCATCTAAGGTCAGTGTTCCCAACCTGAAATAGCCTCCCTTCTTTTGTTATACATATTGCAGTTCCACTGCATTGTTTGATGCAGAGTCTTTTATTCATGGGTCTCTCAAAAATGCAAAAGAAATGCCACAAAAATGCAACCAGAATCTTAATTCCTCTTCTTCCCCCATCCTTCTGCAGTAGAGCAGGCAGAGCGGGGCATAACAGAACAGAACAGAGAGTGAAATAAAAATAGAGAGAGAGGCTTCTAAACTCTGCCAAGGTCATTGATGAAAACAACAGGGACCTGGGGATTTGTCGGTATGTCTTACGAGAATTAATAGATTGGCAGAAGGCAATTACCGGGAGGTCGCAGAGCCTCATGCACATGATAAACGTAGGAGCCGACAGAACACAACCTGATCGGGATTATGATGTCCAAATTTCCATATCTGTCATCATAACCCCACTACCGCCGGCAGGTTATTGAATGAGAGTAATCTTGATGGGGAATATGTAACGATTAGTTAACAAATCTGTACGGTCAATCTGTCAATTAGAATGGTACTACTAGAATGTTCTCAAGGTATTTTTGTATCAAGTTGGCTACACATGACACGCAATGGTGGATTTCTGCTTGTCATTTAGCTTCTATGACTCATCCCCAAATGATTGCTAAAGTGTTTCAATTTCACAGGTATAAAATGTCAGCTCATTCAGAATGTTCCTTTCACACTGCAGCAGCAGCTCTTCTCTCTAAAAGGCTGATCAGTCATCATTAGATCCCAAACCTCCCCGTCATTGACAAGTCCTGTCAATCTTGCATTGTGAAGGTGACGGCTGCTGTTGTCGAGCAGGCATACGTATAGCAGAGGCCCATGTCCATCCCAAATGGCACCCTTTTCCCTAAATAGTGCAATACTTTTAACCAGACCCCTATGTGCCATGGTCAAAAGTTGTGCACTATAAAGGGAATAGGGTGCCATTTGGGACTCCAACTCAGAGAAAAGTACAGTCAAGCTAAGGTTTGTCCTTCATAAAGACATGACAGGGCACTTTATAAGGGAATGAGGATGAGTGGATGATGCCAGGTTGGTACTAAGGCAAGATGGATGTGGTACCTATCTCCTTACCCAGGCAGGGCAGGGCACAACAATGCTGCCGCAGCAGACAACACAACACGCTCGCACAGTCAAGTTGTCTGTCTCAGTTTGCATACAAAAAGAACAGCCGGACCTCAGCTTATAAATTGCACTAATTCCATTCTCTAGCTATTCTACAATATATGTAACAGTTAACAAATATTCTTAATAAAACAGAGAGAGAAACCAAACGTGTCTGGGTAGAGATTGTGATGCATAGAATAATAGCAGCAACCAGTAACGTGTGAATGTTTGCCATCCATCTCGTTGCGAAGCTAAGCGTTCATTTCCCTCCCATTTGTCAACAGTGGACAATATGGGGACAGTTAAAGGGGATATAATAGATGATATGTATCAATAGCAGTCTGTAGAACCATGTGTCAAATGAATCTTGCTGTTCGTCCTTTGTGGACTATATTCCCGGGTGACAAAAACACGTTGGCATGGCGCCCTCTACTAAAGCCAAAATCTGACTGTCATTTTAAATCCCTGTGTTTTGTTTTTTTCATCCAGCCTATCCAGGAATGGGACAACATGGAATATGTCAAAAATAGTTACATTTAACCACAGTTGTTATATATAAACCATATCTTACATATTAGTTGTATTTCACTTGCAGTGACATATTACTAGAACTGTATGTGACTATCCTTACGTATTTAATTTTGACACTGCTTTGTTTGAAATGAAAGCATGGCTATATGCATTTCATGCATATGTGTGGGTATACATTATGTCACACTGTTGTGTATTGTTCCGTGTGGCTGAGGAAAGCTGGACCTCACAGGAAAAGCCAGCGTGTCGGACAAAGCAGAGCTTTAGAGCCGGTGCTTTGGCTCTTCTCCTAAGGGATGGCTGAAGCAGAACCTGTTCTGGTTACTCCCCCTCATTTCTCATAACACTCCCCCTCTCCCCCTCTCCTCCACTCTCTGGTTCCCCTCTGTTCCCCCTGCCTCATCTCTCCCTCTGCTCCCCTTCCCCTGCCCTATGCTCCACCTTTCCTCCCCCTCAGAGAAATCTTCTTTAAGGACTGTGTGGAATGGATGCCAACAGAATAATAGGAATAACAACTCTTGTAACATAAATTATATCTCAATGAGACATGTATACAGTAAATAAATTAAGGTTAAATGAAATACAGAAAGGACTAGACCTCTAACTCTCTCTGTAAATAAATTATACTGAATCTTTCCAATCACTGGACAGAGTCCACCACACCACGGACAGACAGGATGCATCCCAAATAGCCTCCTTTGGACCAGGGCCCAATGTCAAAAGGGTGCCATTTGGGAGACACACACAGATCCATCCAACCTTTCTCCACATATATTTATAATCACAGCATTTGTACTGTCAGAGACATTTATACTTTCTCTGAGGCCCACCTCATCAATCCCAGTGTATACCCAAGTGCATCCTTACTGTTACAGACATCTGCTAGGTCACAGACACAACTCAAATTGACTAATCATTTGAAGAGTAGTGACAAAATGTATTTGTCCATAATGTGAATGTCTTAAAAGTAACATCAACATAATGTGTGTAATGTGTGTAGGTGTCCATATATACATGTACAGTGTCCATATATACATACATATACCTTCATTTTTTCAACTGGTACCGTGGGACCTTCAGACGAGTCTTCTTAGGCCTGTGGGCATCCTAGAGCAAAACAATTGACATGTACGTGATCGTGAGAGTCTTGCTGTATTAGTGTGTAGCCCAAGCTGTTTGGACGTATGAGTTTTATGTTATATCTTGTTCCAGGAGAGAATGTCAATGTTGTAGAATGATCTAAGGGTGCTTCCCAAAATGGCACCTTATTCCATACATACCTATGGACCTGGGTAGAAAGTAGTGCATTATAGTGCATTCCCGAAAGTATGCCCTTTTCCCACATTTTGTTACATTACAGCCTTATTCTAAAACTGATTAAATGAAATACCTTATTTACATTATTATTCAAACCCTTTGCTATGAGAATCTAAATAGAGCTCAGGTGAATCTTGTTTCCAGTGATCATCCTTGAGATGTTTCTACAACTTGATTAGAGTCCACCTGTGGTAAATTCAATTGATTGGACATGATTTGAAAAGGCACACACCTGTCTATATAAGGTCCCACAGTTGACAGTGCATGTCAGAGCAAAGACCAAGCCATGAGGTTGAAGGAATTGTCCGTAGAGCTCTTAGACAGGATTTCTCGAGGCACATATCTGAGGAAAGGGTACCAAAAGAATTTGTGCAGCATTGAAGGTCCCCAAGAACACAGTGGCCTCCATCATTCTTAAATGGAAGAAGTTTGGAACCACCAAGACTCTTCCTAGAGCTGGCCGCCCGGCCAAACTGAGCAATCGGGGGAGAAGGGCCTTGGTCAGGGGGGTGACCAAGAACCCGATGGGCACTCTGACAGAGCTCCAGAGTTCTTCTGTGGAGATGGGAGAACCTTCCAGAAGGACAACCTTCTTGGCAACACTCCACCAATCAGGCCTTTTTGATAGAGTGGCCAGGCGGAAGCCACTCCTCAGTAAAAGGCAGATGCCAGCCCGCTTGGAGTTTGCCAAAATGGACCTAAAGGAATCTAAGATCATGAGAAACAAGATTCTCTGGTCTGACGAAACCAAGATTAAACTCTTTGGCATGAATGCCAAGCCTTACGACTGGAAGAAACCTGGCACCATCCCTACAGTGAGGAATGGAGGTGGCAGCATCATGATGTGGGGATGTTTTTCAGTGGCAGGGACTGGGAGAATAGTCAGGATCGGGGGAAAGATGAACGGAGCAAAGTACAGAGAGATCCTTGATGAAAACCTGCTCCAGAGCGCTCAGGACCTCAGACTGGGGGCGAAGGAATGTCCTTGAGTGACCTAGACACAATCTGGACTTGAACCCGATCAAACATCTCTGGAGAGACCCGAAATAGCTGTCCAGCGATGCTCCCCATCCAACCTGACAGAGCTTGAGATGATCTGCAGAGAAGAATGGGAGAAACTCCCCAAATACAGGTGTGCCAAGCTTGTGGTGTCATACCCAAGACGACTCGAGGCTGTAATCACTGCCAAAGGTGCTTCAACAAAGTACTGAGTAAAGGTTCTGAATACTTATGTAAATGTGATATTTAAGTTTTTTATATGTAATAAATTAGCAAAAATGAAGTTTTTGCATTGTCATTATGGGGTTTTAGAATAAGGCTGTAACATAACAAAATGTCTGAACACTTTCCGAATGAACTGTATATAGGCAACATGGTGCTGTTAGGGATGCAGGCTAACAGTGGCATGCTACTGTACGTAGTGTACTGTAACTATGCACTCATGCAATGTAAATCGTTCAGAAAACATTTCGCAAACTTTTACAATCCTGGACAGATGCACAGAAACATATATCAGGAAATAAAGGTATACTACTTCACAAATAATGATGCGCACACATTAATGAGGCAGAATGCCAGATAGATAGAAACAATGACAAGAAGTTGCCATGTGGGGAATTGTAGTTGGCTCGCTTCAGCTCGTTGTATCTTGTTTTTGATACCATTTCTTGATTTGAGGTGTTTTTTCTCATGTCATGTTTATACTACTATGGCTCAGATTTGCTAGCTAGCTAACCAACAACTGTAACAATGTATTTGAGAGTTAACAAGGGCTCATTGTGCAAATGTATTTATGTTTTCAATAAACGTTTGGAGACAAATAATAGTTTAGATGTTGTCAACAATCTAGGCCAACTGTGTCTGTTTTGCACCATACTTGCGCACACGCCGGTTTTGTTGCTAAACAAACAACCCGTCTGTACAGTTTGTATGTCCAGATCTGTCCCTCTCCTTGTCACTGTGTACAGAGAGAGGATGTTGGCATGTTGTCATGTTGTACGACAGTAGCCTGAGGCAAAGCCTAAACAAACAATCCAACAAACAAACATGCATACTATAAAGTCAAGACAACATGCATATTTATTTAACACTGGCCCTGCAGGCCCAAATATAACTCATTGCTTGGTTGATCTCTTGTTTTGCCTTTGGCCTATTTTAAAACAGCCTGCCAAGAGAGCAGTAGGACTCTCCATTGCACCCAAACATGACATGCAGGCACATTGTGGTGAAAACATTTTTCTCTGACAAAACAAAAGAGTATAAAAAGATCTGCTGCTCTGGTGGAGATCTCTAAATGAAGGGTTGCCACAGTGGTGGGGAATTTCTTTGTAAAGTAAAGTGCCTCTAGGCGCAAGTATGTGTCCCAAATGGCATCCTATTCCCTACATAGTGCACTACTTTTGAACAGAGCCCTATGGAACACTACATAGGGAATAGGGTGCCATTTGGGATGCAGACAAGGGATCATTAGTTACTATACGTCTAACAGCAGGATGCCTTGTCTACGTATGGCCGTGATAAAACACACTGTATACACAGACTGCACGCATGCGCACACACACACACGCTGCCAGTGACAGCTGAACCTTGTGCATTAAAGCAATGGGGAATAGATAGATAGAAGTGGTGGATGTCTAGGTAGTGGGCTCCAAAACAAATGGCTAACTGACTGGGTGCGTAACAATGACCATGAATGGTGCCCTGACTGCAACGGTATACTAGAGTTGAAAGTCCATACTAAGAAGTACACTGCGTGTACAATTATTAGGCAAATTGTATTCCCCGGCATTAATTTTATTGTTGAACAAACACAATGCTCTCAGTCAATCCAAAATGTTATTGAACCTCAAACCTGAATGTTTAACAAAGGAAAAGTGAGTTTTGTCTTTCTCAGGGAAATATATGTGTGCACAATTATTAGGCAACTATTAGTGTGCAGAATTATTAGGCAACTAAACTACAAACATTATTTCTCTCAACTCACTTGTTTATTCTCAATTTTTAGAGTAAGTGTAACAGATAAGTAACACAAAATGACAATTATATAATATTTTTGGCCTTTCAAAAGTATTCAGTGACCAATATAGCCACCCTTATTTTCAATAACTGCCATGAGCCAACCATCCATGGAGTCTGTCAGTTTCTTGATCTGTTCACGATCAATTTTCGCTGAAGCAGCAACCACAGCCTCCCAAATGCGGTTCAAAAAGGTGTATTGTCTTCCATCACTGTAAATCTCACGTTTGAGAAGGGCCCACAAGTTCTCAATAGGATTTAAGTCAGGTGAGGAAGGGGGCCAGGTCATTATTCAGGCATCTTTGAGGCCCTTGCTGGCTAGCCAAGCAGTGGAGTACTTGGATGCATGTGATGGAGCATTGTCCTGCATAAAGATCCTGGCCTTCTAGAATGCTGAGGACTTCTTCCTGTACCACTGTTTGACGAAAGAATCTTCCAGAAACTGGCAGTAGGTTTGGGAGTTGAGTTTCAGTCCATCTTCAACCCGAAAAGGTCCAACTACCTCATCCTCAATGATAGCAGCCCATACCAGTACCCCTCCTTCACCTTGCTGGCACCTGACTTAAAGTGATGCCCTGTGTCCATTACTGATCCAGTTACGGGCCCATCCATTTGGTCCATCAAGAGTCACTCTCATTTCATCTGTCCATAAAACCTTTAAAAAATCTGTCTTCAGGTATTTCTTTGCCCAATCTTGACGCTTCAACTTGTGAATCTTATTCAGTGGTGGTCTTGTTTCAGTCTTCTTGACCTTGGCCATGTCTCTGAGCACTTGACACCATGTACTTCTGAACACTCCAGGTAGGTTGCAGTTCTGGAATACAGTGGCACTGGAGGATAATGGGTTCCTGGTAGTTTGACGTTTAATTCTTCTCAAGTCTTTTGCAGTTAATTTGCGCCTTTTCTTCCCCATGCTTTTTTTGCGCCCCATTTGACTATTCGCAACAAAACGTTTGAATGTCCGGTGGTCACACCTCAATAGTTTAGCTATTTAAAGAGTGTCGCATCCGTCTGAAAGGCATTTTACATTTTTGGCTTTTCAGTGTCAGTTAAATTAGTTTTTTGGCCCATTTTACCTGAGGTAATGAGGTTGCCTAATAATTATGCACACCTTGATATAAGGTGTTATTCACTTTCGCCACACCCTCCCTCATTTCACAAATACATATCACCTGAAAATGATTAAATCCAATAAGCATTCAAGTTTATATGGTTTGAAGTTCGAAAATGTGAATAGAAACAATGATAAGATCAGAATACTCACTTGCCTAATAATTGTGCACGCAGTGTTGAAATCGACACACAACTCAATATCAGTATGTGCAGGTCAGCAATACAGTGGCTTCAGATAGTATTAAGACCACTTGACTTTTTCCACATTTTGTTAGGTTACAGCCTTATTCTAAACGTGATTAAATCGTTTTTCCCGTCATCAATCTATACACAATAAATCAAATCAAATCAAATTGTATTCGTCAAAAACAACAGGTTTTTACAGTGAAATGCTGACTTACAGGTCCCTAACCAACAAAGCAGTTTAAAAAATATGAATAAGAAATAAAAGAAGCAACTAAATAAACAACAGCTGTAAAATAACAATAGCGAGACTATATAAAGGGGGTACCAGTACAGAGTCAATGTGTGGGGGCACCGGTTAGTCGAGGTAATTGGGGTAATATGTACATGTAGGTAGAGTTATTACTGACTATGCATAGATAATAACAGAGAGTAGCAGCGGCGTAAAAGAGACGCATCCAAAGAGGGGGCAATGGAAATAGTCTGGGTAACCATTTGATTAGATGTTCAGGAGTCTTATGGCTTCTGGTTGGGATATGTACGTACGGCCACTGTGTGGACGACGTCATCGATGCATTGATGAAACCAATGACTGATGTGGGGTACTCATCAATGCCATCGGAAGAATCCCAAAACGTATTCCAGTCTGTGCTAGCAAAACAGTCCTGTAGTTTAGCATCTGCTTTTTTTACATAAGTATTCAGACCCTTTACTCAGTACTTTGTTGAAGCACCTTTGACAGGGATTACAGCCTTGAGTCCTCTTGGGTATGACACTACAAGCTTGGCACACCTGTATTTGGGAAGTTTCTCCCATTCTTCTCTGCAGATCCTCTCAAGCTCTGTCAGGTTGGATGGGGAGTGTTGCTGCACAGCTATTTTCAGGTCTCTTCAGAGATGTTTGATCGGGTTCAAGCCCAGGCTCTGGCTGGGCCACTCAAGGACATTCAGAGACTTGTCCTGAAGCCACTCCTGCATTGTCTTGGCTCTGGTCTTAGGGTCATTGTCATGTTGGAAGGTTGAACCTTCGTCTGAGGTCCCGAGCGCTCTGGAGCAGGTTTTCATCAAGGAATCTGTACATTGCTCCGTTCATCTTTGCCTCGATCCTGAGTAGTCTCCCAGTCCCTGCAGCTGAAAAAACATCCCCACAGCATGATGTTGCCACCACCATGCTTCCCATAGGGATGGTGCTAGGTTTCCTCCAGATGTGACGCTTGGCAGTCAGGCCAAAGAGTTCAATCTTGGTTTCGTCAGACCAGAGAATCTTGTTTCTCATGGTTTGAGACTCTTTAGGTGCCTTTTGGCAAACTCCAAGTGGGCTGTCATGTGCCTTATACTGAGGAATGACTTCCGTCTGGCCACTCTACCATAAAGGCCTGATTGGTGGAGTGCTGCAGAGATGGTTGTCCTTTTGGAAGGTTCTCCCATCTCCACAGAGGAACTCTAGAGCTCTGTCAGAGAGACCATCGGGTTCTTAGTCACCTCCCTGACCAAGGCCCTTCTCCACCCATTGCTCAGTTTGGCTAGGGGCCAGCCCTTGAATAGATACAGCAGCTAAAGAGAACTCTGAAACACAAGCCACCAACTAAATGAAGATAATGTCCTTCGTGGCGGTATCTTTGGTCATGTCATTATTCACTCATCGACATGCTATGCCATATGTGCTCGAACACTGTGCATGATGGAATTGTTGATTTTGTGACTACAGAAGCTCATGTAAATTGCAGATGTTATTCCTCCATGATATCTATGATACTGCATATGGAGATTAATCTTTAGGATTTGAATAAATAGGTATTTTTCAATGGTGCACACCCCCACAGACACACACACGCACACACACACACACACACACACACACACACACACACACACACACACACACACACACACACACACACACACACACACACACACACACACACACACACACACACACACACACACACACACACACAAACATTACTTAGATCTTTGTGGGTTCATAGTAGAGGACAGATAGAGCCCTGTGCTGCTGCTGCTCTACAATGTAATGACCACTGTGGAATAGTTAGATCTGATTAAAAGACATTTGACTAATAACCCAGAAATGGCTGGTCGGTGTCAGCGGAGAATTAAGAGGCGTCTGATGCAATGAGGAGGCTATACATGGTCCTCTCTAATCCCTGATTCCCTGACTTGGTTTATTGGAAAGGAGATGGATCATTAGACTGAGCTCTAGCTGGTTGTTGCTGGTCGGATTGTCGAATTGAATTTCATTACATTTTCTCTTTGCTTAATTAGATTGTAGTCTCTATGAGACTAATACCATTGGAATAATGAAGTGATGATGACAGGAAATTAGTTTTGTGTTAGTTTCAGAGAGGGTAGGATGTAAAGCACATCAAGGCTGCATTCCAAATGGCAGCTTACAGTATATACTGTAGTGCACTACTTTGGAGATCTGGTCAAAATGACTGCACTATATATCAAGGGGATAGTTTGTCTTTCTGTACGCACATCAAGTCTTCATTACCTCTACACTTTCACATCAGAAGTAACGTGTATTCATGGATGTTGTCATTTCTCTACAAGTAGGGTGAGTCAACATGTTTTATCTACTTCACACACAAACCATACACACAAACACACATAAATCAATGCCATGGACAGCCACATCATATTTAGCTTACAATGATTAGACTAAATATTTGTTGGTATATTTTAGTTATCACTGTATTAAACTAAGCATAGCTGATTAGACGATTTTGAAATGGTGCTGGAATAGTGGAGGCAACTCCTGTTTTCTTTGTAACTTTTGGTAACTCTCCGTGGTTCTAAATCAATAGTTGTTCAGTAGTCCGATAAGGTCGGACACATTCACTTGTTTGACCATGCTGTAGGACAAACATTTGTTTGTTATATGCAATATGTTTTGTGGACTTCACCGGACAGATGTTGTTCTCCGGTTTTGTGATGAAACAAATTTGTGATGAAACAACAGTCTTAAACAAATCAAAATATACTTTATATTTAAGATTCTTCAAAGTAGCCACGCTTTGCCTTCATGACAGCTTTGCATACTCTTGGCATTCTCTTAACCAGCTTCATGAGGTAGTCACCTGGAATGGATTTCAATTAACAGGTGTGCCTTGTTAAAAGTTAATTTGTAAGGAATTTCTTTCCTTCTTAATGCATTTGAGACAAACAGTTGTGTTGTGACAAGGTAGGGGTGAAATACGGAAGACAGCCCTATTTGGTAAAATACCAAGTCCATATTATGGCAAAAACAATTCAAATAAGCGAAGAGAAAAGACAGTCCATCATTACTTTAAGACATGAAGGTTAGTCAATCTGGAAAATTTCAAGAACTTTTAAAGTTTATTCAAGCGCAGTCGCAAAAACCATCAAGTGCAATGATGAAACTGGCTCTCATGAGGACACCCAAAGGAAAGGAAGACACAGAGTTACCTTTTCTGCAGTGGATAAGTTCATTGGAGTTAACAGCCTCAGAAATTGTAGCCCAAATAAATGCTTCACAGAGTTCAAGTCACAGACACATCTCAACATCAACTGTTCAGAGGACTCTTTGTGAATCAGGCCTTCATGGTCGAATTGATTTAAAGAAACAACTACTAAATGACACCAATAAGAAGAAGACACTTGTTTGGGCCAAGAAACACGAGTAATTGACATTAGCCCTGTGTAAAACTGTCCTTTGTTTTGATGATTCCAAATTTGAGATTTTTGGTTCAAACCGCCGTGTCTTTGAGACGCGGAGTAGGGGAACGGATGATCTTTGCATGTGTTGTTCCCACTGTGAAGCATGGAGGAGGAGGTGTGATTGTGTGGGGATGCTTTGCTGGTGACACTGTCTGTGATTTATTTAGAATTGAAAGCACACTTAACCAGCATGGCTACAACAGCATTCTGCAGCGATACGCCATCTCATCTGGTTTGTGCTCATTGGGACTATCATTTGTTTTTCAACAGGACAATGACCCAACACACCTTTTTTGGTTCCTACATGATTCCATATGTGTTATTTCATAGTTTTGATGTCTTCACTATTATTCTACAATGTAGAAAATAGTATAAGTAAAGAAAAACCCTTGAATGAGTAGGTGTGTCCAAACTTTTGACTGGTACTGTAGGCTGTAATATGGCTTTCTGGGGAGGGGGGGGCTTGGCTTCCCTGGTGATTTTACCCAAGCACCGCTACTGCACATCAGTTGACCCCATCTGGTTTTGCACTGATCAATCTCAGATAAGATAATAGATAATAGTTTCAAAACTAAATGACAAAAGGAGTTGATTTTTTTACAACAGTATGCCAGATATACAAGTCTAAAAGGCACAAAATGATACAGGCTTCAACTTTTCCCAAAACCGAAGGCCTCAATTATTAAATCCCTCAAAGTAGAGAGCATTTTACAGTCTTTAAACACCAGTGCTCCGGGACCAGTAATACATGTATGATTCAACATGTACAATTATCACACAGTAATTGCAGGGTAGCCACTTTATCTGATTCCATCTCATAGTCTAGTGAACACCTATTTTATAACTCAGTGTGTTACCAGCCGACCTGCTAGGTTTAGCTAACATTCAATACATATCCAACAGAGTATTGAGAGACAGAGAGACAGAGAGAGTGAGAGAGGGAGAAAGGGGGAGATGGGCAGGGGGTGAAAAGGGGGGAGGGTAGAGAGGAAGGAAACAGGCAATCTCGAGAGTAGAGGTAGATATTGTTTCATGGACAATGAAGCAGCTTTAAATGATGGAGAGACTTGAGAGGGAACACAATCCTGGCATTGAACAAATAGACTGTGAGGATCGTGTGTCCATGTGGAATTAACCTAACCCCCTGGGATTCAACATTCTACAAAAGACATTGCCTGTGAATAATGTGGATATACATCACAGGAGAAAATATATACATGTACACTCCCTTCTGTACTTATTTATTTACAGTGAAGCGAATTCTTTTTAAATGTGGCTCTATATTCGAGCATTTTGGATTTAAGATCAAATGTTTCAAATGAGGCAACATGTTACGATCGTTAACAAGGACGGACCAAGGCGCAGCGTGATTTGAGTTCCACATCTTTATTCAAAGTGAAACTACCAAAAAACAAATAACCAACAATGAAAACGTGACCTCAGTGGTGCTACATGCACAGACACAAAACAATATCCCACAACCCAGGTGGGAACAATGGAGAACTTAAGTATGATCCCCAATTAGAGACAACAAACATCAGCTGCCTCAAATTGGGAACCATACCATGAGCACCAACATAGAAACGAAAAGACTAGAACACCCCCTAGTCACGCCCTGACCTACAACACCATAGAGAACCAAAGGCTCTCAATGGTCAGGGCGTGACACAACAGTACAGGATATTTTAGGATATTTTCATATAAAATGCATTTGGAAAATATTCAGACCCCATGACATTATCCACATTTTGTTATGTTACAGCCTTATTTTTTCCCCTCATCAATCTACAAACAATACTCCATAATGACAGAGCAAAAACTGGTTAAATACATTTTTGAAAATGTGTATAAAAAAAGAAAATGAAATATCACATTTACATAAGTATTCAGACCATTTACTCAGTACTTTGTTGAAGCACCCTTGGCAGCGATTTCAGCCTCGAGTCTTCTTGTGTATGACGCTACAAGCTTGGCACACCTGTATTTGGGGAGTTTCTCCCATTCTTCTCTGCAGATCCTCTCAAGCTCTGTCAGGCTGGACAGAGAGCATCGCTACACAGCTATTTTCAAGTCTCTCCAGAGTTGTTCGATTCAAGTCCCGGCTCTGGCTGGGACACTGAAGGACATTCAGAGACTCGTCCCGAAGCCACTCCTGCATTGTCTTGGCTGTGTGCTTATGGTTGTTGTCTTGTTGGAAGGTGAAACTTTGCCTCAATCTGAGGTCCTGAGTGCTCTGGAGCAGGTTTTCATCAAGGATCTCTCTGTACTTTGCTAAGTTCATCTTTCCCTCGATCCTGACTAGACTCCCAGTCCCTGCTGCTGAAAGACATCCGCACATCATGATGCTGCTACCAACATGCTTCACCGTAGGGATGGTGCAAGGTTTCTTTCAGACGTGACGCTTGGCATTCAGGCCAAAGAGTTCAATCTTGGTTTCATCAGACCAGAGAATCTTGTTTTTAAGTCCTTTAAGTGCATTTTGTCAAACTCCAAGTGGGCTTTCATGTGCCTTTTACTGAGGAGTGGCTGCCGTCTGGCCACTCTACCATAAAGGCCTGATTGGTGGAGTGCTGCAGAGACGGTTGTCCCTCTGATAGGTTTTCCCATCTCCACAGAGAAACTCTAGAGGTTTGTCAGAGTGACCAGCGGGTTTTTGGTCACCTCCCTCACTAAGGCCCTTCTCTCCCGATTGCTCAGTTTGGCCGGGAGGCCAGCTCTAGGAAGAGTCTTGGTGGTTCCAAACTTCTTCCATTCAAGAAAGATGGAGGCCTCTGTGTTCTTGGGGACCTTCACTGCTGCAGAAATGTTTTGGTATCTGTGCCTCTACACAATCCCGTCTCTGAGCTCTACGGACAATTCCTTCAACTTCATGGCTGTGTTTTTGCTCTGAAATGCACTGTCAACTGTGGGACCTTAAAAATAGACAAGTGCATGCTTTTCAAAATCATGTCCAATCAATTAAATTTACTACAGGTCGACTCCAATCAAGTTGTAGTAACATCTCAAGGATGATCAATGGAAACAGGATTTCAAGTCTCATAGCAAAGGGTCAGAACACTTATGTAAATAAAGTGTTTCTGGGATACATTTTTATACATTTGCAAACATTTACAACAACCTGTTTTCACTTTGTCATTATGCGGTATTGTGTGTAGATTGCAGATTTTTTTTAATATATGCATTTCAGAAAAAGGCTGTAAAGTAACAAAATGTGGAAAAAGTCAAAGGTCTGAATACTTAACAAATGTACTGTATATCTGTTTTACAGTTTAGAAATGAAAGCACTTAATTTATCTAGTCCCCTCATTTGAAAAAGTCATAAGTATTTGGCCAAATTCACTTATATTAAAATAGTCAACCATTTAGTATTTGGTCCCATATTCCTTAGCACCCAATAACTACAGTAAGCTTGTGACACGACTTGAAACTTGTTCAAATCAAATCAAATTGTATTTGTCACATGTGCAAAATACAGGTGTTGACCTTACAGTGAAATGATTACTTTCAAGCACTTAATCAACAATGCTTAACAACGCTTAATGTGTGGTAACACCTTCTACCACCAAGCCATAAGACTCCTGAATAGCTAATCAAAGGGCTACCCAGACCCTTCTTTTATGTTAATGCTACTCTCTGTTTACTATATATGCATAGTCACTTTAATTCTACCTACATGTACATATTACCTCAAATGCTTCGACCAACCGGTACCCCCGCACATTGACTCTGTACCGGTACCCCCTGTACATAGCCTCGCTATAGTTATTTTACTGCTGCTGATTAATTATTTGTTACTTCTATTTTCTATTTTTTACTTAAGAAGCCTTTTGGACCTAGACTTGGTGCTCCGGTACCGCTTGCCATGCGGTAGCAGAGAGAGCAGTCTTTGACTAGGGTGGCTGGAGCCTTTGGGCCTTCCTCTGACACCACCTCGTATAGAGGTCCTGGATGGCAGGAAGCTTGGCCCCAGTGATGTACCGGGCCATACGCACTACCCACTGGAGTGCCTTGCAGTCGGAGGCCGAGCAATTGCCAAACCAGGTAGTGATGCAACCAGTCAGGATGCCCTCGATGGTGTAGCTGTAGAACCTTTAGAGGATCTGAGGACCCATGCCAAATATTTTCAGTCTCCTGAGGGGGAATAGACTTTGTCGTGCCCTCTTCACAACTGTCTTGGTGTGTTTGGACCATGATAGTTTGTTGGTGATGTGGACACCAAGAAACTTGAAGCTCTCAACCTGCTCCACTACAGCCCCGTCGATGAGAATGGGGGCGTGCTTGGTTCTCCTTTTCCTGTAGTCCATGATCATCTCCTTTGGTTTGATCAGGTTGAGGGAGAGGTTGTTGTCCTGGAACCACATGGCCAGATCTCTGACCTCCTCCCTATAGGCTGTTTCATCATTGTCGGTGATCAGGCCTACCACTGTTGTATCCTCTGCAAACTTGATGATGGTGTTGGGGTCATGCTTGGCCGTGCAGTCATGAGTGAACAGGGGGTACAGGAGGGGGCTGTACATGCACCCCTGATGGGACCCTGTGTTGAGGATCAGTGTGGCAGATGTGTTGTTACCTACCCTTACCACCTGGGAGACGGCTCATCAAGATGTCCAGGATCCAGTTGCAGAGGTAGGTGTTTAGTCCCAGGGTCCTTAGTTTAGTGATGAGCTTTGAGGGCACTATGGTGTTGAATGCTGAGCTGTAGTCAATGAATGGCATTCTCACATAGGTGTTCCTTTTGTCCAGGTGGGAAAGGGCAGTGTTGAGTGCAATAGAGATTGCATCATCTGTGGATCTGTTGGGGCGGTATGCAAATTGGAGTGGATCTAGGGTTTCTGGGATAATGGTGTTGATGTGAGCCATGACCAGTCTTTCAAAGCACTTCATGGCTACAGATGTGAGTGCTACGGGTCAATAGTCATTTAGGCTGGTTACCTTAGTGTTCTTGGGCACAGGGACTATGATGGTCTGCTTGAAATATGTTGGTATTACAGACTCAGTCAGGGAGAGGTTGAAAATAACAGTGACGACACTTGCCAGTTGGTCAGCGCATGCTCGGTGTACACGTCCTGGTAATCTGTCGGCCCTGCGGCCTTGTGAATGTTGACCTGTTTAAAGGTCTTTCTCACATCGGCTACGGCTAAGCTTGATCACACAGTTGTCCAGAACAGCTGATGCTCTCATGCATGTTTCAGTGTTATTTGCCTCGAAGCGAGCATAGAAGTAATTTAGCTTGTCTGGTAGGCTCGTGTCACTGGGCAGCTTGCGGCTGTGCTTGTTGGATGCATTTGAAATTTGCTTTGGTTGTGTTTCAGATTATGATTTCCCCAATAGGAACTGAACGGTGAATGGTGAATGGAGTAAAAAGTCAAACAAAAAAGAGCAGAGGGAGCAGTGTGGAACTGCACTGCAAAGTAGATGAGCTCACAGGTATATCCATCAAATAATGTAGAATGTTTATACAATACTGTAAAGTCAAAGTCTTACGTGAGTCTTGAGCGAGTCAACCTTAGAAAACCATTGGGCAGAACCAACACCTCAGTTCAGAGAATCTGTGTCCCAAATGGCACCCTATTCCATATGTGCCGTGGTCAAAAGCAGTGCACCATTGGCGTATTAATCAATAAGGACTTACCCTAGTGTTTCACCCAAAAGGCTCAGACCTTTGTGTTTCAAGTTTTTTTTTCCACGGCCTGGCCCCTGCCCTGACTTGGAGCCAATGCCCTGGCCACTGGCTCTTTTCACCTTGCATTTACATAACAATGGCTAACTGTGAACATGGGTTAACACCTTCTCACAAAGAAATGTCTTGATGATGCAGAGGTTGTTGATTCTGCTCTTCACAAGTCTTCAGTATCAGCTCCAGCTATATGGACACACAGTTTCACAAAAAAACACTAGAGCCACATTAGCATAATCACTGGCGACACACTGGTGCTATAATGGGGAGAAAAAAAAACATATCAAGAAATAGGGAGCCACTTGGGAGCCAGACAAATACTGTATATCCAACAGTATGTTCTAATTGGGTCTTAACTAAGTTAATATTCATCTGTCCAGGACCTTCTCCAATTAAAACATTAATGCCATGTAATGGAGTCAGTCAAATTAGCTAGAGGCATATTGTCATTGATAACGAGACAACAGACGACACTACACTGGTGGGCTTGATTACCAACAACGGCGAGACGGCCTACAGGGAGGAGGTGAGGGCCCTCGGAGTGTGGTGTCAGGAAAATAACCTCACACTCAATGTCAACAAAACAAAGGAGATGATCGTGGACTTCAGGAAACAGCAGAGGGAGCAGCCCCCTATCTACATTGACGGGACAGTAGTGGAGAGGGTGGAGAGTTTTAAGTTCCTCGGCGTACACATCACAGACAAACTGAAATGTTCCACCCACACAGACAGCGTGGTGAAGAAGGCGCAGCAGCGCCTCTTCAACCTCAGGAGGCTGAAGAAATTCGTCTTGTCACCAAAAACACTCACAAACTTTTACAGATGCACAATCGAGAGCATCTTGTCGGGCTGCATCACCGCCTGGTACGGCAGCTGCTCCGCCCATAACCGGAAGGCTCTCCAGAGGGTAGTGAGGTCTGCACAAAACGCATCACCGGGTGCAAACTAACCTGCCCTCCAGGACACCTACACCACCCTATGTCACAGGAAGGCCAAAAAGATCATCAAGGACAACAACCACCCGAGCTACTGCCTGTTCACCCCGTTATCATCCAGAAGGCGAGGCCAGTACAGGTGCATCAAAGCGGGGACCGAGAGACTGAAAAACAGCTTCTATCTCAAGGCCATCAGACTATTAAACAGCCATCACTAACATTGAGTGGCTGCTGCCAACATACTGACTCAACTCCACCCACTTTAATAATGGTCAAATTGATGTAATCAATTTATCACTAGCCACTTTATATTATATAATGTTTACTTACCCTACATTACTCATCTCTTATGTATATACTGTACGCTATACCATCTACTGCATCTTGCCATCTTGATGTAATGTATCACTTGCCACTTTAAACAATGTCACTTTATACAATGTTCTCATACCCTGCATTGCTCATCTCATATGTATATACTGTACTCTATACCATCTACTGCATCTTGCCTATGCCGTTCGGCCATCACTCATTTATATATTTTTATGTACATATTCGTATTCATTCCTTTACACTTGTGTGTATAAGGTCGTTTTTGTGAAATTGTTAGGTTATATTACTTGTTAGATATTACTGCATGGTCGGAACTAGAAGCACAAGCATTTCGCTACACTTGCATTAACACCTGCTAACCATGTGTATGTGACAAATAAAATGTGATTTGATTTGACATTCATTTTATATATAATTGATGCAACAACTATTCCTCTCTAGCTTATCACCCACCCCAGTTCTGGTTTGTTTGGGGTTGTATCCCAATGTGTGGAAACATGATAGCAAGGGCTTGTTGTTAGCAAACACTTGTTCAGTCATGAGGAAATACAAAATAAAACACTTGCAAACACTTTGGTCGAAGTTCAAGTTTTATTGTCACATGCACAAGTACAGTGAAATGCTTAGCTTGCAAGCTCTACCCAACAGTGCAGTAATCAATATCAAAATTGTAAAATATATAATAAGAATCTGTGCATGAATCTCTCTCTCTCTCTCTCTCTCTCTCTCTCTCTCTCTCTCTCTCTCTCTCTCTCTCTCTCTCTCTCTCTCTCAAAGGGGCACTATTGGCATGGGAAACAGGTGTTTACATTGCCTTAGGAAATTAAATAAACAATAAACAAAAGTGAAAAGACTCAAAACATCATCAAAAACGATACGAATTTAACAGGTAAATATTGCGTGTTATATTAGTGTTATATTATCAACTATATACAGTGTTTTAGCAATGTGCAAAAAGTTGTAGTCTCTATCTGTCAGAGTGCAGCGTGGGAAGGCCATGTGCACCACTAACAGACTCTAATTGATTATCAGTCAAACCAGCAATAACCAGATGTTCAGAATCCAGGCCATATCATTAGCCTAATAGCAAGCATTAGCATGAAGAATGTCAACCTGCCTTTAATTGATGTGATGAGCACAACACTATAAATCCCTGCTGATGTCTTGATTTGGGAGGCCAATACATTGACAAGCAACAACTATTGTACAGTGCAGCAGAAAGAAGAGCAGGTAAATAAGGAATAAACACACACACACACACACACATATATATATATATATATATATATATATATATATATATATATATATATATATATATATATATATATATATATATATATATATATATATGTGTGTGTGTGTGTACAATACACTTTTAAATGGGCCTTTAGAAGCCATGCAATTCAATAATTTAAAACAAAAGCAATTTAGGTCAAAAGAGTTCATATTAACAAAGAAAACAGAGGGACTAACAGTACAGATAGATATAAATAAAAACAGTACCATACAGATACAGAATAAGTTAGAAGAAAAACAAAAAGAACTGGAGGAACTTATTCAAGAAAGATCAAGTGTAATATATTATAAAAATAAAGCGAACTGGATGGAATATTGGGGAAATACACCAAATAATGTTTTAAAATTTAACATAGAAATGCTGTCGACGGAGTTACCCATGATTCACCAAACAATATTTTGAAAGATGAAGCAAAGTACTTTAAGCGCATGTTTTCATTTCAGTTTCCTCCATCTCCACTAACCAAAGTTAATTGCAAGGAATTTGAATAATGTAAAATGAACAGCTGGACAGAAAGATTCATGTGAAGGCTAAATTAAGGAGGAGGAACTTCTTGATGCAATTAAAGCATTTAAGTCCTCCAGGGCTGGATGGCATAGCAGTTGGGGTATATCAAACATTTTTTGATGTACTCAGAGGGCTGTTATTAGCATGTTTTAACCACAAAATTGTAGATTATCAGATACTCAACAAGAAGGTCTGATTTCACTATTACTGAAATAGGACCCAGGTGGTAAATATAAAGATCCATTCCATTAAAAAAATGGGATGCCCCTTACACTGTGTTGTGACGCAAAAATGAGGTATTATTCATCCTAATCAGCCAGGTTTTTTACATGGATGATACATTGGAGATAGAACACTATGAAAAATCTGGAAAAACAGGCATGGTAATCATAGCTGACTTTGAAAAGGCTTTTGAAAAAGTACGACTGGAATGTATATATAAATGCCTGGAATATTTCAATTTTGGAGAATCTCTTATACAATGGGTTAAAGTGTATAGTAACCGTAGGTGTAAGATTGTCAAAAAGATCTACTTCTCAGAAAGTATTAAACTGTCAAGAGGAGTAAAACAGGGTTCTCCACTATCGTTATATCTATTTATTATGACCATCGAAATGTTAGCTATTCAAATCTGATCCAACAATAATATCAAGGGGCCAGAAATCCAGGGCTTAAAAATAAAGGTGTCATTGCACGACGATGATTCATGTTTTCTTTTAAATCCACAATTTGGATCTAGATAATATTTCTAACCTCTCTTGATTACAAAAAAATTATGATAAGTGTATATATTTTATTACGTATTGGATCACTAATAAATAAAACTTTTACATTACTGTGTAGTTTACCATTAAAATTGTCTGACGATGCCTGATTTCCTCTTGTCTTCATATCCTGAAAGAAAGAAATTCTCACTACAATATATTTTAATAGAAAGTTAGCTAAAATAGATAAGCTCTCGCTACTATGGAAAGAAAAACTCCTTGTCTATTTGTGGGAAAATCCCCTTGATTAACTCTTTAGTCATATCCCAGTTTACCCAGTTTGCTTATGGCCTTGCCTACACCTAACGACTTGTTTTTAAAAATGAAATGAGCAAAATATATTACATTTTATTTGGAATGATAAGGCAGACAAAATTAAACGGCCCTATTTATAAAATGAATATGAATTCGGAAGGCAGAAATGATTAAATATTAATGCGTTAGACCGCTCACTAAAGGCTTCAGTCATAAAAAAAAGCTATACTTAAATCCGAACTGGTTCTCTAGCAGATTAGGAAGAATGGCTCACCCCGTGTTCGAGAATGGCATTTTTGCCTTTAGTTAGATTTACCACCTCTCACTTTCGATTATTTGAAAATTAAATCATCTCCAAAATATCCCTATTTTTAAAGCAAGCCATAGATATAATAAATAGGACAGGTAGAGTTATGTCACATGTGCAGCTAACAAAAATATATGGAAATGTCTACTCTATCCAAAATTACAACCAACTAATTGCAGCATTACCGCAAAAACTGGAAGAGGCAAGTGGAGAGGGGAGAAACTAAGGAACTTGGAACTTGTCTGGCATTAAAGACCAAAATTGGTAACAGAAAATTCTCATAAATAAAAATGCATACCAGTTTAATTTCAGAACCAAAAAATTGAGAGCCCTGCCATACAGATTGCAAAATAGTTGGGAAGAGACTTCAGTGTACCGATTCCATGGCACATGGTTTATGAACTGATTAAAAAAAATGACAACAGATTCAAAACTTAAGAGATTTTCTAATTAAATGATTATACAAAATTCTTTCAACCAAGATAATGTAAAATATATGGGGGATACAACCATCCAAGCTCTGCAGATTTTGCTACAAAGAGACAGAATCAATGGATAATTTGTACTGTCCACATGTAGCTTGTTTTTGGTCTCAGGTTCAGGAATGGCTGAAGAATTGCAACATTTATCTGGAGTTAACTCTGCAAATAGCACTGCTGCGTTATCTGAAAAGTCATAGTCAATCAATCAATAATATAATAACACTAATAGGAAAAATGTTTATCTTTGATTTACAATCTGTAGAAACCCCCCCACTTCTAAAACCAAAGTTTTAGAAGTGGCAGGGGATCTGGGGCTCCTTCCCCAGAAATTTTGGGGGCATCTAAAGCTCATTTCCTGCATTTTTACACAATCCAATATGCCGTTTCTATTTAGAAAAAAAAGTTGGCAAAAATGCAGACAGTCATCAAGCTAGGTAAGAGATCATTATTAAATATGTTTAAGTGATTAATAAGAACGAACTAGATCAAAGGTAATTAAATAATAAATATTGTCTTGCACCTTTAACCAATAGCCTAACAAATGAACAACTCTTGAAAAAATACAGACTTTTGATTGTCTTAATTAAGACATCCTCTATATCAAATTTCAGCCAGACTGACCAGCAAGCCCGAACCACCTGCATGCCCGACCACCACCAGTCTAGTCAAAAACTCAACTCTCTCCCAACACAATTCCCTTCCCAGTTCCCACTTTACATTTGTTTAATTCCCAAAGGAAAGGTCAAATATAAAAAGTAAACACATACACCTCAAATATACATTAACACACAGAAACAGCAAATCCTCCATATAATTAATCTCATATGCCTAATAGGATGGTAAAGCTCTTTTTACTTTACACAGTATAGCTGGGCCACCCCATCCTGTCCCTAGAGGTCCACCACCCTGCAGCGCCCCAACCCAACACAACCCACTCAGATCTAGGATCTTAGTGAAACATTCATTTATTGGTTTTCGGTGTGTTAGGCCAAGGCCAGAGTGACAACCCACAGGATGGCAGACCCCCCAGGGCCAGGACTGAGCAGCCCAGCAGCTAGGTATTGCCTAAATAGGTATCTCTCCTGATGTGAGCATGTTTTCAACAAGGCATCCAGATCATATGAAAGTTGCCCAGTATACGCTTAATCTTGCAATAAATCAAATCTAGTGACGCATAACTTTACATTATGGAAGGATAAACAACATTCTAATTAATGGCAATGTATTTATTAGCCGCTACACAGTTACAAAGTTTCTTCAGATAACCGTCTCCAGTATCAACATTTACAAGCAAGCAAAAACAGGGAGAAGGGAGAATCTGTAGACATGCTGCGATAAAAGAACATACATACTCTTTGCCAGAATTCAGCCAGCCTTCACAAGACCATAACATATGCAAATATGTCCCCTTTTGTGTTTTATACCGCCAACAGAGGAATGACATCTCTGAGTGCATGTAATTCAGTTTCACTGGCATATACTATGTTCTGTGGATGGTCTTAAACTGCAGTAATTTATGTCTGAGATGATATGAACATGACTTGGCATTCAAACATATCTGTATCCATTCATCATAATCAATAGCTTCTACCAGGTCCTCACTTTTTTGTTTTACGTTTTGTGTCATCGGGAAAAGCCTTTATCAACCCTTGATACAATTTGGAAATCAACTTTGGAGGTTTGTCAGACTGTCTTAAAATAGCATCCGGCTTGTCCAGTGTTTTCTGCACAGAGAGAATAAAGTGTTGTATCTGCAAAAATTCTCCTCAGCTCTGTCACAGACTGGTCTTCCCTGGCTGCTTGACCCTGCTGAGACCCCTGTCACCATATGATCCTCCTAAAATGAGGCATGACAAAGAAGTACCTTGGTGTACATTGATACATTATATTATGCAAGAACAGAATCAATGGTTCAATAATGGAAATTACCATTATTTCCAGAGCCCTGACTGTAGCTTTAAGCTTAAACTGCTGTCCTTTAGCTACTGTAGGGCTACCCAACAATTCAAGACGGAACTTTGTATCATTAACATATGTTGTTTATATACAGCAAAATTCACAAAATTCACTTCGTAGACTGGTCTTCCCAGACTGTCCTGCCAAGACATGATGAGCAGTGCTGTGTACTGATTGTGCACTAGAGGGCTGCATTCCCGCTGGATGTTGTCCCACAGATTATTTTGAAACGGTCCTCTTTCCGCTTTGTATGTGTTAGCCTACCTATTGCATTAAAACACACACATTTTGCATTATTCACACACTCAGAATTAGCTGCTTCAACTTCAGTAGCCTACCTCTCCTTGTTGGGCGTGAAAGTTCAAGTGTGCCTAGTATTTGTGGTCTCATTGAAATAGAGTCAGCTGCATAGACGGTAATTACGTGGCAGTTAACTTAAATATGAAATTAACTTAAATATGATCAGACTCTAGGTTACTACAGTGTCTGTAAATAAATATTGATCATGGAAAGAAATGGAGGGGGCTCAACCAACTTGAGTAAGTGCAATCCAAAAATGTAATCATCATTGAAAAGGCGCAACGCTCTCTCACCATCGCAGCCTAACCTGTGTGATTTGCACCTTTTCACTTTCAATAAGTATTGATTACCCATTTATTTGTCTCTGCCTGCAAATCGGCCTCCTAAAAGGTAGGCTATATCATATAGGCCTATGCAAAACGTAGCAAGTGTCGCTGTCATCATTCTTGCTAATTCAAGTTCAGTAGCTATACCTGCAAGATCAGGTGCGTGTGTGATCTCAATTAAATAGAGTAGGCTATAGCCTACACACACCTAGAAATAGGCCTAACTATTGATCACCCATATTTCTCATTCTGAAAATCTTCCCACTCCTAAAAGGTAGGCTATAAACATAGCTAAAAAGAAAGTGCAAGTCTCTCCTACTCTGCTCTCTTCAATCTACATCTTTCATATTGGCTAATATAACCCAGTAATATAAATAGCCTAATATAAGGGCCATGTGAGAATCTATAGTCATTTGAACTATTTCTTAAGTTCTTTTTGCGCATTTGATGTTGCCTATAGGTGACAAATTACTGGGACCATGGCTGGCAAGTGAGCTGCGTCACATACGCCTAAAATAACATTGCAGGACTGCGGTTGGGTTTGGGACCAGTTCTTGCGGTAGCAGGTAGGTGTCAGACAGAAAGCCAGCTAGTGTGGGCTGAGTGCAGTATGAAAAGCTGTGGGTGCGGGCAGGAGCGGGATGAAGAATTGCGGTCCCGTACAGACCTCAACTGTGCACCATGACAGGGAAGCCTGTAACGTTAGAGCTGTTTATTACTATGTCTGTGTGAAAAGTAGAGAATTAGCTAGGGAAACAGATCAATAATGTTACATTGCCATACGGACTAATAAAAACTCACATCGCACTGAAAAAATGTCCGAATATCAATCTTCAATCGTTTGGCTCATGGTTTTATAATTTGATACAGGTCTAGTGTGATTGAGGCAAAAAGAATAGCTAACGCTAACCAACTATTGGCCATCTCTCTCTCTAACAATATATCAACTGGCGAAAGCTAGCCAGGTTCATTCACCTCAGTTGAGATGGCTCAGTTGGTAGAGCATGGTATTTGCAACACCATGGTTGTGGGTTTGATTCCCATGGGGGACCAGTACAGGAAAAAAATGTATGAAATGTAAGCATTCACTACTTTAAGTTGCTCTGGATACGAGCGTCAGCTACATCAGTCAACTAAAGAGTAACCAGTTGTTGCTCAGCTTGCTTTTACAACTCGGTGAAAGAGTGTAACACATACACACTGAACTATGCTTAACGTGCTGGTCCAGCCAGCCTTCCAGAAGCTTTGTCTTCACACAGCCTGTCAGCCGCTCTGTGGTGTCCGGGGTCCTAAATCAAGCCAGCTGAGCACTCCAAACAGCCTACAGGACTGCTCAGAGACATCCAGATGGTCCTAAAGCACACTATTGCCGCTCTTTGTATCACATTGCAATGATAAAACTGGGGAGAGCAAAAACGCAATTTCAGAATGTGGGGGGACATGACCCCCCCACGTCCCCCTGTCCCCAGTGAAATTTGTGCCCCTAGTAGAAACTACAAGAATAGAAATGTTCATATCTTTTGTGAAACATCACAGCACAGTTGAAAAATATATGGAAATTAAAACTGCATGGTGTTTGGAGATAGATGGGAGGGGTTGAGGGTAGCTGAAGGATGGGACTAAAAATAAACAAAAGATAACTAATGTAAATATAATGTGTCCGTAAAATATATGTAGTATGTATAAGCTGGAAGCAGAAGCCTAAGTGTTGTTGTCCGTTAGTTTACTCCATTTAGGGTAGGGGTGGGTTTATTGTGACAGGGTAGCCTAGTGGTTAGAGCATTGGGCTGGCAACCGCAAGGTTGCAAGTTCAAATCCCTGAACTGACAAGGTACAAATCTGTCTTTCTGCCCCTGAACAAGGCAGTTAACCCACTGTTCCTAGGCTGTCATTGAAAATAAGAATTTGTTCTTAACTGACTTGCTTAGTTTAATAAAGGTCAAAAAAATTTAAATGGATGTATTATATTGGGAATTTTCCAGTACATGTGTGCACATTATACATCTTACAGTAGTAAGCAGAATAAGTGCACTCTATATGTGTGTCTAGGTCATTAGGGACCATTAGACATGCACCTGCCTTGGGAGTGTGCATGTCTGTTTATTTTTCTACCATTGCTATGGCCTAATGTTTACCATTGCTATGGTTATGCCACCAATGGAATCTATGCCCTAATGTGAAACTGAGCTAAAATTAGTGCAAGGCAAAAAGATAATGATGGCTAAATGCCAGAGGGGATGAATCAATTACATAAAGAGGAGTTACTATGTGTGTGACGTAAGGATGAAAACTGTATACAAAGTGTATGCCAAGGCTGGAAAGGGAGTTGCTTCATGAACCAGCTCGGCTTGTGTTACTTTGTAATAAAGTCTATTTGAACTCACAGGCTCCGGTATTTGGGAAATATTATTAACTGAATATTTCCACGGTAATTCCAGCACATATGAATACACCCAGATCTAATTTCTCTTCCTGGACAGTGACCACTTTACAAATATGGATGTAACCTCCAAGCTCCATGTAACAAATTACAGTGTGTTAGTGACATATGGTGGAGAATAACAGCTAGTCATTAATTAATGTGATGATCAAATCAAATGGTACTGGTCACATACACATATTTAGCAGATGTTATTGCGGGTGTAGCGAAACGCTTGGGTTCCTAACCAACAGTGAAGTAGTATCTAACAATTCACAACAATACACACAAATCTAAAAGTAAAATAATGGAATTAAGAAATATATAAATATTAGGATGAGCAATGTCGGAGTGGCATTGACTAAAATAGAGTAGAATATAATACAGTATATAGATGTGAAATGAGTAAAGCAGTATGTAAACATTATTCAAGTGACTTGTGTTCCATTATTAAAGTGACCAATGATTCCATGTCTATGTATATAGGGCAGCAGCCTCTAAGGGGCAGGGTTGAGTAACCGGATGGTAGCCAGGTAGTGCTGGCTATTAACGGTCTAATTTCCTTGATATAGAAGCTGTTTTTCAGACTTTCAGTCCCAGCTTTGATGCACCTGTACTGACCCCGCCTTCTGGATGGTGGCGGGGTGAACAGGTCATGGCTTGTGTGATTGATGTCCTTGATAACCTTTTTGGCCTTCCTTTGACAGGTGTCCTGGAGGGCAGGCAGTGTGCCCCCGGTGATGCGTTGGGCAGACCGCACCACCCTCTGGAGAGCCCTGCAGTTGCGCGCAGTGCAGTTGCCATACCATGCGGTGATACAGCCCGACAGGATTTGTGATGGTTCCACCCGTCCTAGAGACACTAACGACACTCAGGTGTGTCCAATTTACTCGTTATGGTTTCCCTGTTTTAAAAGGTGTGTTTTCTGTTGTCCTTTGCAGAAGCTTGAATTGTTTACAGTGTGCGTTCGTTTCCTGAGTGAGTTTTCGAGACTTAGTGATTGTTGTTTTATCAAGTGTAATGTGATCGTGTAGCTACCGTTTCTCAGTAAGGTATTATGTTTATCCTTAACCACTGATTCCTCGTCTGGTCTCTTCTCTGCACCTGGGTCCAACCTTACCATGCCACAGCAAGCTTCTGCCTAAACATGGACGCAGCAGTTATCACCCAGATCAAGAATGTTGTAATCCACTAAGGAGCACTGCTGGGGCGGCAGCGAGAACACCTCTCCCAAATATCAGAGACCTTCCGGGCCCTTACCGACTCCCTCCAACCACAGTCCAACCCAGGTGGAGCCAATGTCCAAGTCTCATCGCCCTGTGATACAGAGGTTTCCTTCTAGTTCTCTGCTGCCAATGACTGGAAGGAATTGCAAAAATCTGGAGTCTTATATCTCTCTCTCTAACTTTAACACACAGAGGCAGCAGGAAATCAAGTGTGTTTTGAACTTGTCTAAAAATGCCTCAGTTATTTGCAGCTGTCTGTAGGGGAAAAAGGAGATCGCACTATTGTGGTCTTCATCCCTTTCTCCTTTTCTAAATCAAGATCACAGTGGGTCATCTTTGTTAGGGTTGCTTTGAAGGTAATTGTGAAGCCTTTCTAATGTTGTTACCGGGGGAATAGATCAGCAATGTGAATATTGTGGTTGGTAAGAATGAATAATATCACAGGTTTTCAAATTCACAGCTTGATTCTAGTAATTACATAGGCCTATGTATGTGACAGTACTGCCTAAATCTCTTCTCCTCTGGTCTGGGCTGAATACAATCCTTTGTGGACCTGCCTTTACTGATGAGGGCCATCACTTCTTGTCTCTCCTCCTCATGGTCTGTTTCCTGCCCTCATCAACATGGTCTGTTTCCAGTCCTCATCAACAAGTATCTGGCATCTGCCCGGGTTTGTCTGCCTTCTTGAACTTTTTAAAAGGCTTTACACAGGCACACATTTACTGGGACGTTGACATGGAGCTAAGCTACGTTACACTACTCTAGTACAATAAAATTGTGCAATGTTTTATTTAGTATCCAGTTATTTTGCTGAGTGCAAGATGGTGTCAACAGACATTGCAGCTCTACTTCTAGCTCCTATGCAACTTTGCAGTATTTCGTTTTTTTTGTGTGTTATTTGGTACATTATTAGCCCAGAATGTTTTTGGGGTCATTACATACAGTGGTGGTAACTCACCAGCATTTCTACCAGGAATACGACTTTCCCGAATTGGATTCTTTGTTCGTGCCCCCCCCCCCAGGGCAATTTAACTTAGCCCAGAGGCTGCTCCAAAACTCCACCGGCGGAGAAGAAGTAGTTGGAGTGGACTTCTAGTCCAACTCAGAAGACGTGCACACCATGCACCGCTTCCGTGTATATTACTCGCTAATGTTCAGTCTCTGGACTATAAAGTAGATGAGCTCAGGGCGAGGATCTCTGTTTCACGGAATCATGGCTCTCTCAGGATATACTGTCCCCGGTCATACAGCCAGCTGAATTCTTAGTACATTGCACAGACAGGAATAAAGAACTCTCCGGGAAGAAGAAAGGGGGTGGTGTATGTTTCATGATTAACTGCTCATGGTGTGATTGTGAAAACGTACAGAAACTCCTTTTGTTCACCCGACCTAGAATACCTCACAATCAAATGCAGACG
The DNA here is from genome assembly GCF_965601325.2 of Salmo salar. Classification (NCBI taxonomy): domain Eukaryota; kingdom Metazoa; phylum Chordata; class Actinopteri; order Salmoniformes; family Salmonidae; genus Salmo; species Salmo salar. The sequence continues at coordinate 26,125,904 of NC_138315.1, forward strand.
TATTACCTCCCAAGAGAATTCTCTTTGGTTATAGTCGTAGCCGTGTATATTACCCCTCAAGCCGATACCACGACGGCCTCAAAGAACTACACTGGACTTTGTGCAAACTGCAAACCACATATACTGAGGCTGTTTATTTATTGGAGATTTTAATAAAGAAAATTTGAGGAAAACTCTACCGAAGTTCTATCAACACATTTACTGTAGCACTCACACTGCTAAAATGCTCGATCACTGCTACTCCCCCTTCCGGCATTCCTACAAGGCCCTCCCCCGTCCTCCCTTCGGCAAATCAGATCACGACTCCATTTTGCTCCTCCCTTCCTATAGGCAGAAACTCATAAAGGAAGTACCCATGCTAAGGTCTATTCAAAGCTGGTCTGACCAATCGGAATCCATGCTTTATTAAGATTGTTTTTATCACGCGGACTGGGATATGTACAGGGTAGCCTCTGAGAATAACATTGACGTATACACGAGCACAAGGACTGAGTTCATCCGGGAGTGTATAGGAGATGTTGTTCCCACTGTGACTATTAAAACCTACCCAAACCAGAAACGAAATGATAGACGGCAGCATTCACGCAAAACTGAAAGTGCGAACCACCACATTTAACCATGGCAAGGTGACTGGAAATATGGTTGAATATGAACAGTGTAGTTATTCTCTCCATAAGGAAATCAAACAGGCAAAATGTCAGTACAGAGACAAAGTGGAGTCGCAATTCAACAGCTCAGACAATTACGGATTACCAAGAGAAAACCAGCCACTTCGTGGAAACCAACGTCTTTGTTTCGGACAAGCTAAACACCTTATTCACCCGCTTTGAGGATAATACAGTGTCACCGACGTGGCCCGCTCCCAAGGGCTGTGGGCTCGCGTTCTCCGTGACCGACGTGAGTAAGACATTTAAGCATTCCTAGCCGCGTCCTCAGAGCATGCACAGACCAGCTGGCTAGAGTGTTTACGGACATATTCAATCTCTCCCTATCCCAGTCTGCTGTCCCCACTTGCTTCAAGTTGTCCACCATTGTTCCTTTACCCAATAAAGGTAACTGAACTGAATGACTATCGTCCAATAGCACTCACTTCTGTCCTCATGAAGTGCTTTGAGATGCTATAGATCTTCAGGCTAAGGCCCTTTTTTCTCAATTTCCGCCTGACTGACATGCCCAAAGGAAACTGACTGTTGCTCAGGCCCTGAAGCCAGGATATGCATATAATTGGTGTCATTGGAAAGAAGACACTTTGAAGTTTGTATAAATGTTAAAATAATGTAGGAGACTATACCGCAATAGATATGGTAGGAGAAAAACCAACCAGAAATATTTGTATTTTTGAGAGCCCATGCTCTTACAATGGAAAGTATAGGGAAATAATTAAATCTTGCTCCCAGTATTTAATTCATATGGCTTCCACAGGGTGTCAGCACTCTATGTTCAAGGTTTCAGGCTTGTTTCTTCCAAAACGAGTAAGAATAATGGGTTTTAGTACTGGGACACACTATTGGAAATTTGTGTATGTGTGTGTGATGAAGACAAGGCGCACCTGCTAATATCGTTTTCCTATTGAACATAGTTATTTCTGTATGAAATATAGTTTGATTACATTTTAGGGTATCTGAGGAGTCAATAGAAACGTATTTTGACTTGTTTTAAAGTTTAGCGGTAGATTTTTGGATTCCTTTCTCTGCATGTTGAACGAGTGAATTACTCAAATCGATGGTGCCAACTAAACAAACTTTTTGAGATATAAAGAAGGATTTTATCTAACAAAACGACACTACATCTTATAGCTGGGACCCTTTGGATGACAAATCAGAGGAAGATTTTCAAAAAGTAAGTGAATATTTAATCGCTATTTGTGAATTTATGAAACCTGCAGGTGGATTTTTTTTTTTGATGTGGGGCGCCGTCCTCAAACAATCGCATGGCATGCTTTCGCTGTAATGGCTATTGTAAATTGGACAGTGCAGTTAGATTAACCTCTCTAGGGTATGTGGGACGAAATCGTCCCACCTACTCAACAGCCAGTAGAATCCCGTGGCGCGTTATTCAAATACCTTAGAAATGCTATTACTTCAATTTCTGCCTGCCATATGAGTTCTGTTATACTCACAGACACCATTCAAACAGTTTTAGAAACTTTAGGGTGTTTTCTTTCCAAAGCCAATAATTATATGCATATTCTAGTTTCTGGGCAGTAGTAATAACCAGATTAAATCAGGTACGTTTTTTATCCGGCCGTGCAAATACTGCCCCCTACCCTAGAGAGGTTAACAAGAATGTAAGCTTTCAACCGATATAAGACACTTGTATGTACCTACATGTTTAATATCCATAATTTTTATGATTATTTATTTGAATTGCTCACCCTAAGGACAATATCTCCTCTACCTTACCTAACACCCTAGACCCATTCAATTTGCATACCGCCCCAATAGATCAACAGACTTATGCAATCACCATTGCACTGCACTGCCCTATCCCAACTGGACAAGAGGAATACCTGTAAGAAAGCTGTTCATTAACTATAGCTCAGCATTCAACACCATATTACTCTCCAAGCTCATCATTAAGCTTGGGAACCTTGGTCTGAACCCTGCACTGTGCAACTGGGTCCTGGACTTCCTGACAGGCCGCCCCCAGGTGGTGAAGGTAGGAAACAACACCTCCACTTTGCTGATCCCCAACACAGGGGCCCCACAAGATTGCGTGCTCAGCCCCCTCCTGTACTCACTGTTCACCCATGACTGCGTGGCAATGCAGGACTCCAACTCAAACATCAAGTTTGCAGACAACACAACAGAAGTAGGCTTACCAACAATGACAAGACAGCCTACAGGGAGGAGGTGAAGGCCCTGGCTGGGGGTGCCAGGAAAATAACCTCTCCCTCAATGTCAACAAAACAAACGAGCTGATCGTGGACTTCAGGAAACAGCAGAGGGAGCACACCCCTATCCGCCCCTATCCTATCTACAGGACCGCAGTGGAGAAGGTGAAAAGCTTCAAGTTCCTTGGCATACACATCACTGACAATCTGAAATGGTCCACCCACACAGATAGTGTGGTGAAGAAGGTACAACAGACAAATGACAATGGAAAACAAGTCTTTAAACAGGGAAATCATAATGAGTAAATTGAACACACCTGAGTGTCGTTAATGTGTTTAGGAGAGTCTCTGCTGCCTTATGTTGATGGGTGGAACCATGACAGTACCCCCCTCCTTCTAGAAGCGGCTCCAGCCGCGGAACCAGGGCAACCACCACGTAGTTGGTTGAAGTCCAGAACAAGTCCCGGATCCAGGATGTCCCGGGCAGGCACCCACGCCTGTTCCTCGTGGGCCGTAGCCCTCCCAGTCCACCAGGTACTGCATGGTGCCTCGGACCCGACAAGCCTCCAACAGAAGCTGGATAGTGTAGGCCGGGTGACCAACAACAAGTCGAGGGGGCGAGGGGCAGGTGTGGGGGGAGAGAAGGGACTGGTCCATACCAACTTGAGATGGGAGACATGAAAGGATGGACAGACCCTCATAGAACTGGGAAGCTGGAGACGATAGGTGACCGAGTTAATGCAACTCAGGATCTTGAATGGTCCTATGTAGCATGGAGCGAGCTTCCACGAGTCCACCATTAAGGGAAGATCACGGGTGGTCAACCACACCCGTTGACCTGGTTGGAGGAGCCGAAGAGGCCTTCGGTGCTGGTTTGCCTGGTGCCGGGCAGAGGAGCGGAGCAAGGACGATCGCGCCCTGATCCAGGTGCGGCGACATCGTCGAATGAACGCCTCGGATGATGGCACCCCCGCTTCGGCATCTTGTTCAGGAAATAGGGGGGGCGAACCCGAACTGACACTTGAACGGCGATAGTCCAGTGGATGAGTTCGGGCAGTGTGTTGTTAGCATACACTGCCCAGACGAGGAACTCCAGTTGCTGGCCTGGGTGGAGACGAAACAGCGGAGGAACTTCTCCAGCTCCTGGTTGACCCGCTCCATTTGAGGTGACCCCTCCAACCAGTGTCTCCACCCCTCAAGGGCCAGCTTAACTGCCAAGAGCTCCCGATTGCCAACATCGTAGTTGGGTTCTGCCGGCGAGAACCACTTGGAGAGAAAGGCGCATAGGTGTAGTTTCTTGTCCTCCTCGTTCTGCTGTGAAAGGACCGCCCCTGCTCCGGTGTCTGAGGTGTCCACTGCTACCACAAAGGGATGAGTAGGATCAGGACTAACGAGGATGGGTCCAGAAGTGAAATGTCCCTTGAGCTCCATGAATGCTGTGTCAGCCTCGGGAGTCCAGCAAAAATGGGTCTGGGACTTGTGGGTTAGGACTGTGAGAGGCGTTGCCACCACACCAAAGTTGCATATAAAACGCCTGTAAAAATTGGCATACCTGAGTAACCGCTGGACCTGCTTGAGTGAGGTGGGACGGTTGGTGATCGCCTCAACCTTTACGGGGTCCATTTGGGTGCCTGCGGTAGTGATAATGTGACCCAGGAAGGAAACTTGGGATACATGGAACTCACACTTCTCTATCTTGACATATAGTTGGCTCTGCAGGAGGCGTCTCAGGACTTGGTGGACGTGCAGTATATGTTCCGGAAGGGTTTTGGAGGAAATCAGGATGTTGTCGAGGTGAACAAAGATGAACCAATTCAACATATCCCTAAGAGTGTCATTGACCAATGCTTGAAAGACTGTCGGTGAGCTTGATAATCCAAAGGGCATGACTAAATACTCATAGTGACCACTAGGGGTGTTAAAGGGAGTTTTCCACTCATCTTGTAAGCATTGCGGAGGTCCAGTTTGGTGAAGAATTGGGCCCCTTTGGGCCAACTCCCAGCCATCTTGGGCCAACTCCAAGATGGCTGACATCAGGGGTAGAGTGTAACGATTCTTGATCGTAATCTGGCAGAGCCCTCTGCAATCGATGCAAAGATGCAGGCCTCCATTCTTCTTACCCAGGAAGAAGAAGCCTGCACCAGCTGGGGATGTAGAGGGGCGAATGAAACCTGCCTCCAGCGACTCCCGGAAGTAATTGTCCATGACTGCTGCTTCAGGAGTTGAGAGGGAGTAAGAGACAGGCCCGGGGAGGAGTGGAGCCAGGTAGGAGTTCTGTGGCACAGTCGTATGGATGATGGGGGGGGGGGGGGGGGGGGGGTAGCGGCTTGCCTCGTACTGAAGGCTTCCCGGAGGTTGAGGTATTCGGGAGGGAGAGCGGAGATATCTTGGTCTTCAATGGATGCAGGAGGACACGGCGAGGTTCTTGTTGGGGGTCTTAGACATTTAGTCTGGCAGTCCTTACCCCAGTCTAGCAGGTGTCCCGTGGACCAGGAGAATAGTGGGTTATGTAGCGCTAGCCAGGGGTACCCTAGGATAAGGGGGTTCTGGGAGCAGTGATCAAAATGCAACTAAGAGTCTCTGAGTGGTTCACCCCAACCTGCAGTAGAATGGGCTTGGTCTGATATTCTACCTGACCGGAGCCAATGGGCCGTCCATTGAGGGCTTGAATCTGCAGTGGAATGGGACACTTCACGCAGGGGATTTGTAATTCTCTAGCAGTCCTGAACAATGAAATTATTTGTGGACCCGGAGTCCACGAAGACTTGAATCTGGTGCTGATGGTTGTCCCGGTGGAGGGTTGCAGGTAGTGACAGATGGTGACTGAGTAGCTGGGAGGTAACTGCATAGCTTGTCATGGTTTCCCCTTGTCCTGGCGAGCCCTGGCGTTTCCCGTCAGCTCTGGGCATGTAGCATGGAGAAGTCCGAGACCTCCGCACCTGTGGGCTCAGACTTGTGCGTCACAGCTTCATGGGATCCTCAATGTTGGGTTGTGGGCTTGGGGTACTCAGGAAACTGGGATACTGGGGTGGTGTCAAAAAGGCAATGTCTCACACGTTCTCGGAGGCGGTTGTTGATCCTGATTGGAAGCATTATCAGGGACTCGAGGTCCTCTCCCAGTTACTGAGAGGCCATTTCATCCTTGATGGAGTTAGACAAACCCTGGTGGAAAGCGGTGACCAGGGCCTCCGCATTCCACCCACTCTCGGCGGCGAGGGTGCGGAACTCAATGGTGAAGTCAGCCACTGGTCTGCCCCCTTTGCGGATATTGAACAGTCGACTGGCCACTTCTCGTCCGCCTACTGGGTGGTCGAAGACTCGTCGCAGCTCAGCAATTAAAAAAAAATAAAAACATTATTTCACCTTTATTTAACCAGGTAGGCCAGTTGAGAACAACTGCGACCTGGCCAAGATAAAGCAAATCAGTGTGACAAAAACAACAACACAGAGTTACACATAAACAAACGTACAGTCAATAACATAAAATAAAAAAATAGAAAGATCTATGTACAGTGTGTGCAAATGTAGAAGAGTAGGGCGGTAGGCAATAAATAGGCCATAGAGGCAAAAATTATTAGAATTTAGCATTAATACTGGAGTGATATATGTACAGATGATGATGATGTGAAAGTAGAGATACTGGGGTGCAAAAGAGCAAGAGGGTAAGTAATAATATGGGGATGAGGTAGTCGGGTGTGATATTTACAGATTGGCTGTGTACAGGTACAGTAATCGGTAAGCTGCTCTGACAGCTTATTCTTAAACAATAAAAAAAGGGCTGAGTGCCTATTCATCCCAAATGATCAGAGATCTATCTTGCATCATTTCAGCTTGATTCCTGCATCCATTACTTTCATGCTTTCCCAGACAGATGGCTATTGATTTGGTCTGCCTCAAAGTGTTTAACTATAGAATGAAGATCGGACACTCACATCCTCTTAACGGTACTGAAGAAAGGGCAAGGGTGGACTGTAAGCTAGGTTCAGGACTGTTGCTGCAACCATGGCGCATCGGTCAGAATGCAATGAGGAGACGGAGACAAGGAATCCAGGTTTACGGGTATTTATTATTTAACATGCCCTTTCCATGACATAGACTGACCATGGGAATTAAGGTGAAAGCTATGATCCCTTATTCATGTCACTTGTTAAATCCACTTCAATCAGTGTAGATGAAGTGGAGGAGACAGGTTAAAGAATAATTTTCAGCCTTGAGGCAATTGAGCATGGATTGTGTATGTGTGCCATTCAGAGGGGGAATGGGCAAGACAAAATATTTCAGTGCCTTCAAACGTGGGTATGGTAGTAGGTGCCAGGAGCACTGGTTTGTGTCAAGAACTGCATCACTGGTGGGTTTTTCTCGCTCAACAGTTTCCCATGTGTATCAAGAATGGTCCACCACCCAAAGGACATCCAGTCAACTTGACACAACTGTGGGAAGCATTGGGGGCTTTAGGATTGGATGGTGATAACAAGGATGTGGTGGTTTGGTGAAAACAAGGATGTGGTGGTCTGGTAATAACAAGGATTTGTAGGTCTGGTGAAAACAAGTATGTGGTGGTTTGGTGAAAACAAGGATGTGGTGGTTTGGTGAAAACAAGGATGTGGTGGTTTGGTGAAAACAAGGATGTGGTGGTTTGGTGATAACAAGGATGTGGTAGTCTGGAAGGGAGATACAAAAAGGAAACATTAGGAAAATATCAACATGTCATGTCAAGCAGACATGACAAAGTAGTGCTAGGGGATTATTACAGGGAATGGGTTTAACGTATAACTACAAACTAAGGAGGCTGCCAGGACTAAACGTAACCAAGGGGCGTTAGTATAGGATTGGCATGAATAAAAAACACAAGTTCAGGCAGCATAATATACATGATTAAGTTACAGTTCTACTACAATATAATCACAAAGGGCACTTTCTCAAATCACGAAGGAAGGAAGGATGGAAAAGGGCCGCCCCGAGGCATCCTCAAGCATGAACCATTACTAGTGCTTAGGGAGAAGCATGCTGCATATAGACGGGTTTGTTGTTCAGAAACAAAACCACCGCTTGCACAACTATGGGGCAAAATAGATGGGGTTGGCTTAGATTGTTGACAACATTTTAACTATATTTTGTCTACAATGTTTGTTGAAAACAAATACATTTGCACAATAAGCACTTGTCTCAAATACATAATTGTCACGTCCTGACCAGCAGAGGGCGTAATTGTGTTAGTCTTGGTCAGGATGTGGCAGGTGGTTTGTGTTTGTTAAATGTTGTGTTGGTGATTGGGACTTCCAATTGAAGGCAGGTGTGTTGAGTTGCCTTTGATTGGAAGTCCTATATAGGTGTGTGTGTTTTTCTTTGAGGTTGTGGGTGGTTGTTTTTGCACTGCGTTTCTAGCCTGCAGAACTGTAGCTGTTGTCACCTTTATTGTATTGTTAAGTGGATGCTTTACTCCTTATTTGTAATTAAATATGAGTATTCACATACCTGCTGCGCCTTGGTCCATTTCTGAAGACAGCCGTTACAATCATTAGTTGTTGGTTAGCTAGCTAGCAAATTTTAGCCATATTAGCATAGACGTGACATTAGTCAAAACAAGACATGGTATCAAGAACAAGATAAAACTATTACTTTGGAGCAGCAGGGAATCCATATTGCCTCATGTCCTGACAAAGACAGAATCTTTGTAAATCACCCTGTCAAGGCAGGTGCAATGTCTTTCCATCTGACAGTCAACAAATTGCACAAAGCAGCCCCCACAGAGACTAAACAAACCACCATACTGAAGCTGGCAGGCGCAACACTGCACTGTGAATACAAGGGGCAAAGGTTAATCACAGGGCGCTAGCTCTGCTCTCCACAGGCTGCCACGCGTCCTTGTCTTTCAAGGGTAGAGAAGAGTATTACTACTGTACCTGTCCCTGTCACTATCCCTCTCACTCTATCCTCTTCATCTCCTTTCTCTCTCGTCTTTCTCTCTAGGCTCCCCACTCCATGTTTTATGCATGTCCTTCTCTTTCTAGAGTTGAGGAGTGGGCTACTATGGCACCTGTCCCTTCCCAGTTGACTCTTCTCTCTCATCTTCCCTTCTTCTCTCTAGGCTCCCCACTCTGTGTTGTATGTTTGTTAGTCTACCAAGAAGATGGCAATGGTTGTGTTAGCCTGTTGTGTTGTTGACAGCTCACTGCGTTGTTGAGATGGCACTATTTATGACCACAGCATGGGGCCATACATTCTTTGGTTCTGTTCTGTGATGTTGGGTACGACCTATTGTGTACAGAGACCAGGAATACATTCTCTCCAGATCCTGTTGTATCATAGCAACAAAGAAACAATGATTGGGCAGAGAGTGAGATACAGAAGTCAAAGAAAGACCCACTCTAACACAAGATCCTTTGACATGAGGTCTGTACAAACATCACGGGTAATACGCCATGTGGAGACTGGAAAGTCATTTGGAATTTCTAGCAATAAGAGTACTGTATGAAGTCATAGAGAGAGTGACTTCAACGTAATATCCTCCTGAGATGCACCATGGTTGATGATGTCAAAAGAATCAATTGTAAAATGCTGGAGTAACTCTGCCCCCTGGTGGTGACTTTAAGAACATGCATGCACTTTCTCACTTCTCGCTCTAACCATAACCCCGGGTCACACGTAACCACTTACACACCCTGTAAAATGTTGACTCATCCTCATTTAAGCTACATTGATGTATATCTGTTTATGAGAGTGTACGCGTGTGTGTGTGTGTGTGTGTGTGTGTGTGTGCGCGCATGCGATCCGTTTGCAAGTGCATACGTTGGTTGCTAATGACCTTGAAGACCATTCAAATCTAAAGTAATACTCTCCTCCACCTCTTTGCTATTCCCTCTATGCCCCTATCTGTCTGACATGAAGAGATGGTCCATTGTCTCTGTCAGGCAGAACCGTCCTTATCTGGCTTAATGGTCGTCAGGTGGTGTGACCCCATCTCCATGGAAACGTGTGTATTTCAAACTGAAACATTTCTACACAGTAGGCACTCCAGATCCTTTGAAGCAAAAAATATATATATTTACTTCATTAGTATCTATCAAGTAATATTCACTCCCCCACTTCTATTCTATTCACTATGACAGCATACATATATGGTACATTTACATTTTTACATTTTTTGTCATTTAGCAGATGCTCTTATCCAGAGCGACTTACAGTAGTGAATGCATACATTTCATACATTATTTTTCTGTGCTGCCCCCCCGTGGGAATCGAACCCACAACCCTGATGTTGCAAACACCATGCTCTACCAACTGAGCTACAGGGAAGGCTGGTATAACATAGACAGGTGTTCATAACCCAAGATAGCCCAACCATTGAATGTCCTACAGTACATAGTGAAAAAGCTACTACCCATTCTCTTGTGTAATTTGTCCTTGGTGTGTAATTGCTCTGCATTTAGTGTTTTTTTATTTTTACTTTTTGTTCACCTTTATTTAACCAGGTAGGCCAGTTGAGAACAAGTTCTCATTTACAACTGCGACCTGGCCAAGATAAAGTAAAGCAGTGCAACAAAAAACAACAACACAGAGTTACACATGGTCTAAACAAAAGTACAGTCAATAACAAAATAGAAAAATCTATATACCGTGTGTGCAAATGGAGTAAGGAGGTAAGGCAATAAATAGGCCATAGTAGCGAAGTAATTCTAATTTAGCAAATTAACACTGGAGTGATAGATGTGCAAGTAGAAATACTGGTGAGCAAAAGAGCAAAAAAGTAAATATAAACAAAATGGGGATGAGGTAGGTAGTTGGATGGGCTATTTACAGATGGGCTATGTACAGCTGCAGCGATCGGTAAGATGCTCAGATAGCTGATGCTTAAAGTTAGTGAGGGAGATATAAGTCTCCAACTTCAGCGATTTTGGCAATTTGTTCCAGTAATTGGCAGCAGAAAACTGGAAGGAAAGGCGGCCAAAGGAGGTGTTGGCTTTGGGGATGACCAGTGAGATATACCTGCTGGAGCACGTGCTACGGGTGGGTGTTGTTATGGTGACCAATGAGCTGAGATAAGGCAGAGCTATACCTAACAAAGACTTATAGATGACCTCGAGCCAGTGGGTCTGGCGACGAATATGAAGATAGGGGCAGCCAATGAGAGCATACAGGTCGCGGTGGTGGGTGGTATATGGGGCTTTGGTGAAAAAACGGATAGCACTGTGATAGACTGCATCCAGTTTGCTGAGTAGAGTGTTGGAGGCTATTTTGTAAATGACATCGGCGAAGTCAAGGATCGGTAGGATAGTCAGTTTTACTAGGGTATGTTTGGCAACGTGGGTGAAGGAGGCTTTGTTGCGAAATATGAAGCCGATTCTAGATTTAATTTTGGATTGGAGATGCTTAATGTGAGTCTGGAAGGAGAGTTTATAGTCTAGCCAGACACCTAGATATTTGTAGTTATCCACATATTCTAAGTCAGAACCGTCCAGAGTAGTGATGCTAGTTGGGCAGGCGGGTGCTGGCAGCGATCGGTTGAAGAGCATGCGTTTAGTTTTACTGGCGTTTAAGAGCAGTTGGAGGCCACGGAAGGAGTGTTGTATGATATTGAAGCTCGTTTGGAGGTTTGTTAACACAGTGTCCAAAGAAGGGCCAGATGTATACAGAATGGTGTCGTCTGCGTAGAGGTGGATCAAGGAATCACCTTGATCCACCTCTATGACAAGGCTGTGGACTGGTGATGTTTGTCAGTCCTGTCTGTTCATGGGTCAAAGCCATGAAGACACGTAGGCTATGGTTGCCATGTTGGATGTTGGAACCAGTGAGAAGATGACAACAGTAATCCATCATGCTGTGACAGAGAAGTCTGACACACACAAAACACACACACACACACACACACACACACACACACACACACACACACACACAGAGGAAAAGCCATTTTGACAAGGCTGCTCAAATAATGATCTATGGCAGGGATCATCAATTAGATTCAGCGATTTTAATTTATTTTTTCCAGAGGCCTTTTGGAACTCGGTAGTGAGTGTTGCAACCGAGGACAGATTATTTTTACGCGCTATGTGTATTTTTTTTTCTGGAGCGGGTGGTTGAGGGGGAAGATAATTACAAATAATTTGTAGACTGCAAATTGACTGCAAGAAGCTAAAACAGATATAATGTTTGACTAAAACATAATTATTTCGAACCTTGCTTACATTTGTATCACGTGTCTCTCTATTATGCATGGGAATACTTGGGAACAGATTTCTTAAATTAAAATCACTTGGTGTTTACAGTCTTATGTCCAACAATGAAAACTTGTGGGGCCAAATAAAACCACCTGCGGGCCAAATTCAGCCCAAGGGCCACCAGTTGGGGAACCCTGATCTATGGCAAGCACCCAGCCACCCTTGACCCCCTCATCCATCGACAACATCCATGATCAAGGAATAACCCCTGATCCAAGGTGACATGGTAGTAAAAGGAAGAGAGAAGGGAGAGGGACCGGCATCGTGTTACATATATGTGCATATTTCATCGCAGACTACATACACCAGTATGTTGTCACAACGTTTTCAATGTATGCAAGACACAACGGTGTCTTGCATACATTATGTCATGACCTACCTTCTCACAACCAATCTGCAATGTAGTGACAAAATCAAATATTAGTAGGGATGACATGGGGTAGGTTAGTAAGGCACAGCCAAGCATGCAGCCCTGGTGTTGGAGATGTGAACCACAGCAATGTCTGTCTTTGGCTACAGGGACACTTAAGACACACAGTGAAACCGCACTATGTCACTGAATCAAATCCTCTTCTCCAACACCCAAGCAGAGTAGACTACGGGCCTTTCTAAAGATTAAGTACTGCGGGGCTTTCTTTGGGAAGGGACATCAAATCCAGAAAACTAAAGTTTCATGACTTCGCTTACTGAATATGTTTCATTGTATGTCTGTCACAATGGAATGAATATTGAAATGTTTTTTCTTTCAGATGCCACCGGGGTCTCTCTCTCTCTCTCTCTCTCTCTCTCTGTCTCTCTGTCTCCCATGTCTCCCATGTCTCCCAGCAGCCATCACTCAGTTTGAATAATGTGAGGTGGCAGACTAGAGTTTTTATTATACAGTGCATAATGCCGTGTATAATAGAGCTGGCAGATTTTGGATGGTGATTCTCTAACATCATGCCTAACCTTACTTAACAGTTCACAAATTTAACAAATGTAATACACTGAACATACTTTATTAACATACTTGATTATTTGTCTCCTAAAATAGGGGATTGTGGATACAATCTTCATCTGTAATGGCTCTCAACCCCAGGTCTAGGAGCAATGTTATTATAATTTTGTGTTTTTATATTTGATTTTATTTTAAGATTTTTATTTGAAAATCTGTTCAGTTTCAGTTCATTTTCAGAAATGTCTTATCAAACATGTGAACTTTCATGCGCCTTAATAACAAACTTGTATGCCATCTGTAAATACGGATTAAATTATGAGCCTAGTTGGTTTAGCCACAGAAAAAGTGACAACCTTCCCGCTAGCCATGATTGGCTGAGATAATGAGTGGGCTGGATTGGTCTGCCATATAGAATGCTTTTGTCTATTTGAGCTGGTCAGTATGTGTAGGTAATCATGTCTAACGTGGCTTTTTTTTGTGTATCGGGTAGTAAAACTTTACCTAAGACTCAACTATGCAAGTGTACATTTCAATAGAATGTCACTGCAACAACTGTTTCAGAGCACTCTCGTCTGAGTGTGCCAGAGCGCAGAATAACTGATGAATTTACCAACGCTCAACACCGGTTGAATATGGCCGGTGTCAGTAAACGTGGGCAAAAAAGCATAATTAAATTGTTGCCACAGTTACAGTCATCAACGCTCTGGCTAACATGAAAACAGCCTTACTAAGTAAAATGGTCAGCGTTTGGGTGGTGGCTAGAGCTGAAGATGATTCTCATGGCATTGCACACACATGGTCAGTGTGAACCAGAGTGACTTGACACAACGGGCCAAGCAAGTTGTACAAACAAAACGAAACTGACACAGGACATCTTATTTAATATAAGGGGTAGCAGTCTGCTGTGATGTGTTCATCCATGTATACAGGCAAGAGTCTAGCTACAGTTTCAGATATTATACATGTACGTTTCTAATTTTGTCAAAAAGTTGTTTTCATTGCAAGTTAAAGCTTACGGTTAGATGGCTGGCTCGCTAGCTAACATTGCGTTTATGATCTGTGTGTAGTAATGTTTTCTCAGAATGCCATTTTGCATTGCTAGTTATAGCCTAATGTTAGCTAGCTAGCTAGCAAACATTAAACCTATTTAGTTAACTTTAGATAGAGATGACAATCGGTTTGTATTGCTAGTACTCTATGGATTGGGATTATAGTTAATTGTTTAGCAAGCTAGCTAGCTAGCTACATGTCCAAACAAAAGACCCCAAGTTAAAGCTTACTGTTAGCTAGCTAGCTGACGTTAGACATTATGCTTGTGGTCTGTGTGTAGTAAGGTTATCTCAGAATGCCATTTTTGTTTCAGTTTTAGTGTTAGTGTTAGAGACTGAAAAAAGCTAGGAGCCTTTTATGTGTTGAATAGGTTTTGTATTTTTGGGATGTCACTTCTTGCAACTGTGGGGCAGTGATGCATAAGGTGATGGGTCAGGTCATAGGTTAGGTTAAGTTTAAAGGTAGACTTAACGAGATTACGTAGATCAGGAGTTCTGAAACATCTCCTCGGGGACCCCCAGTCGTTGAACTATTCTTCAGCTAGCACTGAGCAACTGAACTGATTCAAATGGTCAACTAATCATCAAGCGTTTGACTAGGTGAATCACGTGAGTTAGTTCAGGGTTACAAGAAAATTGTGAAACATCTGGGGATCCCCAAGGAGAGGTTTGAGAACCACTGATGTAGATTCACAAGTAAACAGTAGTAGTGGGTCAAGTGCAATACTAAACTTCTCCACTGTTTTGGTCCCATAGCTACCATGTTGTAGTGGTGTGAAGCGCACCCATGCACATGCGCATATACACTGTGTGACTTCTTCGATCAGGTTTATCACCGTCGTATCGTCTGCAAACTTAATGATGGTGCAGTCGTGGGTGAACAGGGAGTACAGGAGGGGCCCCTGTGTTGAGGGTCAACGTGGCGGATGTGTTGTTGCCTACCTTCCCCACCTGGAGGCGGCCCGTCAGAAAGTCCAGGATCCAATTGCACCGGGAAGTGTTCAGTCCCAGGGTCCTTACCTTAGTGGTGAGCTTGGAGGGCACAATGGTGTTGAATGCTAAGCTGTAGTCAATGAATAGCATTCTCACGTAGGTGTTCCTTTTGTCCAGGTGAGAAAGAGCAGTGTGGAGTGCAAAAGAGATTGCGTCATCTGTTGGGGCGGTATGCAAATAGGAGTGGTCCAGGGTTTCTGGGATGACGGTGTTGATGGCTACAGATATGAATACTATGGGACGGTAGGCATTTAGACAGGTTACCTTGGCGTTCTTGAGCACAGGGATTATGGAGGTCTGCTTGAAACATGTAGGTATTACAGACTGGGTCAGGGAGAGGTTTGAAAATGTCAGTGAATATACTTGCCAGCTGGTCAGCTTATGCTCTGAGTACACGACCTGGTAATCCGTCTGGCTTTGCAACCTGTGTTGCTCCCATCGGCTACGAAGAGCATGATCACACAATCGTCCAGAACAGCTGGTGCTGTGTTACTTGCCTTGAAGCAAGCATAGAAGGCATTTAGCTTGTTTGGATGGCTCGCGTCACTGAGCAGCTCGCGACTGGGTTTCAATTTGTAATCTGTGATAGTTTGCATGCCCTGCCACATTCAACGAGCGTCAGAGCCGGTGTAGTAGGATTCAATCTTAGTCCTTTATGCTTTGCCTGTTTGATGGTTCGTCATAGGGTGTAGCGGGATGTCTTATAAGCATCCTGATTAGTGTCCCGCTCCTTGAAAGCAGTAGCTCTAGCCTTTAGCACAGTGCAGATGTTGCTTGTGTGGCTGGACTTCTGTTTGGAATATATACGTACGTACGGTCACTATGAGGACGACGTCGTTGATGCATTGATGTGACTGATGTGTTAAACTCCTCAATGCCATCGGGTGAATCCCGTGTGTTCCAGTCTGTGCTAGCGAAACAGTCCTGTAGCTTAGCATCCACTTCATCTGACCCCTTCTGTATTGAGTGTGTCCCTGGTACTTCCTGTTTGAGCTTTTTCTTGTAAGCAGGAAATAGGAGGATAGAGATTTTGTCAGATGTGCCAAATAGATCTTTGTATGATTCTCTGTGTAAAGGTGATCTAGAGTTTTTTTTCTCTATTTGCACACTGGTAGAAATTAGGTAAAATAGCGTTGTCTACAGCTTATCATGAGGTACTCTATGCCAAACGAGAACAACCTTCCTTAATATTAGAGATCGCGCACCAGCTGCTGTTGACAAAGAGACACACCCCAAGCCCCCTGGTCTTACCAGAGGCTGCTATTCTGTTTTACCAATGCACGGTAAACTCAGCTAACTATATTATCCATTTTATTTGTCAGCCACGACTCATTGAAACATAGAATATTCGTTTTTGTTGTCCGGTTTATAGGATAGTTTTGAATGGAGCTCATCCAGTTTATTCTCCAGTGATTACACATTTGCTAGTAGAACGGAGGGTTATCCACTTGTCAGTTATCCCGCTCGCCGGCCTCTTCCAACAAATGAAGGGGATCTGGGACTGGTCCGGGAAGAGCATTATGTCCTTCACATCTGACTCATTGAAGAATAAATCCTCAACCAGATCAAGGTGAGTACTCACTGATCTGATGTCTAGAAGTTATTTTCCGTCATAGAATATGATGGTGGAAACATATCGGACAAAAAAAGTTCAAATCAACACAACAAAAAAAAACACAAAATAGCACAATTAGTCAGGAGGCTGTTAAAACTTTGTTAATCCCCTCCAGCGCCATCCAGTGTTAATATTATTTAACATACAGTGTTCTCTCTCTCTCTCTCTTCCACTTTCAGAACTCAGGTGACACCGACAGCTGAGCTTCAGTTTCAAGCCTGCAGAAGACACTGGGTAAAACAACTCTGTTTATACTGTTTACAGTGTGTAGGCCTTGGTCAGATGCATTGCGGGAATGTGCCACCACTTACAGGCAAGACTGACAAGACACTCCAACTCTGTGCCAACACTTCTATTGCATTTCAGCTATGTAGTATGATTTGATACATTTAGTAGGTACTCCCATCCCATCATCGACCCTCCTCTCCATCACTCGATCGTCTAAATCTCTCTTTCTCTCACATCCTACAGTACCCTCTACCTTTCCCTTATTCCACGTTCATCCCCTCTCTTTCTCCTCTCCTCCACCTTCAACCTTTCTCCTACCCTACCCACTACCCCTCCCCATCCTCTTCTCTGCTGGAGTTTTCCAGCTGTTGTGTGTGTTTTAAAATGTCAAGTGTTTGTCCATGTATGTGTTCAGTGCATGTACCTTTATGTTTATAACTAGTCCTTTTTACCCTTCTTTCTCAGTGTTGTCTGGCAGCCCCATGCCCAGGATGATGGTGTGTCGTATGGCTATGCCGAGGTCTATGGGCAGTGTTAAAAAAAAAGTGACTCAAATATTTGTAAAAAAATAAAATTCTGGGGCAGTTGACAAGACTATAACTGACTAAATAGACCCAGAAAAACCCTTAACAGAACTTGTTTTTCATTTCAGTGTTCTAAAACTGGAGGAGACTAAATTATCTCAGTGACTAAAATCTGACTACTGAGTGGACTGGACAAGAGTTTTTAGAGAGATTGAGAGCTTTTCAATTATAAGCACAGTTAATATTAGCAGCACAGATGAGCAACACAGTTCTGTTCAGCAGTGGGAAGGACACGACACACCCGCCACACACAACCTAGCCTACATCAGCTGGTGAGCTGCAAGGGAGCAAGCGATGAGAATAAGCAGACAGGCTCCACCTCTGATTATACACATCGAGAAGGCGACTCTCTTGCTTTCCAGTGGCTAACGAGTCACCAGCTGCCTGGTTAAGAAACACAAGCTGCTTTACAAAATTAAAAACAATAGCCGCATTAAGTGTAATAGTAAAACAACAGTGTAGTTATTTTTCTCTCCTTGAGTGTAGAAACGTTTTTGAATTTGTAGTCTATCAACCCTCACACATTCCTCACCGCTTTCATAGCCAGGTTCTGTAGCTAACGAGCTAACCAAGTATTCTATACATGCCTATCTGACATGTTGAATAAGGAATAATGTTGGCTCTATTCATGGCATTTCTATCTGAAACATTCAAGAATGTTTTGCCACTGAGCGTTGCCCTGGTAACATTAGAAGTTAAAAAAATATATACAAAAAATAAATAACAAAAACATGAGAAGTAGCCTATATTGCAAACATTTTGTGGCACAGCAAGATAGTAAAATGGATAGCAAACAGTTTGACTAAATCTCTCTTGCCACTACAGTATATCTTTATTTCGAGTTAATGTGGACCCAGTGACCGAGACTTGAGCATGGGGACTTCATTCATAGGGACTCGTAACTCAACTCGTGACTCGACCATTGGTGACTCCGACTTGGACTCGAGCACAGGGGACTTGGGACTGGATACAGATTTGAGGTTTAGTGACTCGACTACATCACTGGGCAAAACAGTCATTAGCTCCCGTTCAAAGTCATTAGCTCCCATTTGACTTTTGGACATCAATGTGGCTGTGGCGTTTGTGGAACGTTGAAAACAATGGCAATGACGTGACCGAGTGATGCAACGAATACTATTTTGCGACACCAGCTGGCGTGTCTGTTTGTATTGTAAATGTATTGTGCAATATCTGCGTAGGCTGAATTAGGAATTTATATGGCCAAATAATGGTTATATATTCATATGTTTGTCATATTTCTTCTGTTGGGAAGAGAATAGGATGTTCTGCAAAAAAATATGTTGGAAGGACAAGGATTTGTATGTTTGTGCACATGGAAGTCAGTGATATGTTTACTATAGGTTAATGAGGCAATACAAATGCGATGTGACTAAAATGAAAGGACATTTGGTTGACTAAAATGGCTCACCGTTTTCATTCTTTTGACAGTAACTATACAAAGGTATTATTCAAATGTTAAAAACGTGACTAAGACTTAATGATATTTGTGAATCGTTTCAGGAAACTAGGCGCATGTCATGTCTCTTTTACTGGAGAGGCATTTGAACGTAAACATTCTTTTTTTTATCAAAATGTATTTTTGGCCGAAATGCCTTTTGAAAAATGTGAACTTTCATGTGCCTTATTAACAAATGTGCATGCCTTCTGTAAATACAAATACAATTGTTAAATTACAAGCCTAGTTGGTTTAGCCACGGAAAAAGTCAGGAACCATGATTGGCTGAGATAATGGGCGGGCTGGACATACCAAGAGATGAGTTCAGATTGGTCTGCCATGTAGCAAGCTTCTCTGTAACATGAGCTGCTCTGTATGTGTAGATAATCCTTTCTAACGCTGATTTTTTTTAAACTGCAAAAGTGTTGCTAAAGCTCATCACTTTCTGGAGGACCGAGTTTTGAAATCAGTGGAATGCCCGGTGGAAACAGTATGATAGCTAAGGAGAAAATTCTGGCATTTGTTTGCAAAAAATGTGGAGGGAGTTAAAGAGACACAGAAGGCTGTTGTATAAAACACTTGCCTCCGGATTACATCTTCAAACTAAGGGCAACCATGGCATCCGTGACAGAGAGGGCGTTCATCCATGTATACGCTTACGAGAGTTTAGTTAGCTACATTCAGACACTATGCGTTTCTAATTCTGTCAGAAAGTCGTGGCTGCCCGACATGATTCAAGCTCATGACAATTTTTCTATTCAACATGCGCTACTACCTAAGCACTGCCTGGAGAACGCTACTGTAATGAGGGTTGTCTAAAGGAGACCAAGGCACAGCGTGTAGTGTGCTCATATTTACTTTTAATTAATATATTTTAACAAAACAAAACGACCGACAACAGTTCCATCAGGTGAAATACACTAAACAGAAAACTACCCACAAAACCCAGGAAGAAAAACCCCTACTTAAATATGATCTCTAATCAGAGGCAACGAGGATCAGCTGCCTCCATTTAGAGATCAACCCAAACAATCCCAACATAGAAATAGAAAAACTAGAACTAAAACAGAAATAGAAAACATAGAACCCAAGAACCCAAAAACACCCCCTGTCACACCCTGACCTACTCTACTATAGAAAATGACATCTTACTAGGGTCAGGCCATGACAGTACCCCCCCCCCCCCCAAAGGTGCAGACTCCGAATGCACCTAAACCCCAAAAAAAACACAAAAAAACACACAAAAAAAACACAAAGGGAGGGCGACAACAGTCTATGGTGGCTCATATGCAACACCCAGAACCTTCCTCTTCTCCCGATCCTCCAGCAACGGAGGTGGCTCTGGCTCAGGGCAAAACCTCCATTCCGCCCGTAGATCCCTCTGCTTCTGTAACATAAGCCTGTAGATCATTATTGGAGGAATCGGATTGTAGATCCTTACCGGAATCACTGTGCTACGGAGCGCCGCTGGAGGCTCTGGGCTGAGGAGCGTCGCTGGAGGCTCTGATGCGTGGGACTGGCATAGGTGACGCCAGACTGGTGACACCTCAGGTCGAGTGCGGGGAGGAGGCACAGGACGTACTGGGCTGTGGAAACGCACTGGAGGGAGAGTGAGAGCAGGCACAGGACGTACTGGGCTGTAGAGGCGCACTGGAGGTCTGATGCGTGGGACCGGTACAGGTGGCACTGGGCTGATGACACGCACCTCAGGTCGAGTGCGGGCAGGAGGCACAGGACGTACTGGGCTGTGGAAACACACTGGAGGGAGAGTGTGAGGAGCAGGCACAGGACATACCGGGCTGTTGAGACTTACTGGAGACCTGGTGTGTATCGCCGGTATCACTTGTTCCGGAACTTCCACACACTTCTCAGGATGAGTACGGGGAGCTGACTCAAGTGGCACCAAACTGAGGACACGTTCCTTTGGGAAAAACACATTACGTCCTCCACCAACTTAATAACTGTCCCACCAGCTTAATAACTCTCCCATTTCTCCCTTCCCCAAATTTTCTCTCTTCTCCCGGATTGTCTCTGGTTTCTATATCTATCTATTACTTGGCCCCAAGTCCAGTTTACCCTCTCCTTCAGAGACCAGGTATCCATTTCCTCCCGAGCACGCTGCTTGATCCAGTTGTGGTGGGTATTTCTGTAATGAGGGTCATCTAAAGGAGACCAAGACGCAGCGTGTAGAGTGCTCATATTTACTTTTAATGAATATATTTATTTTACAAAACGACCGACAACAGTTCCGTCAGGTGAAATACACTAAACAGAAACCAACTACCCACAAAACCCAGGAATAAAAACCCCTACTTAAATATGATCTCTAATCAGAGGCAACGAGGATTAGCTGCCTCCAATTAGAGATCAACCCAAACAATCCCAACATAGAAATAGAAAAACTAGAACTAAAACATAGAAATAGAATCATAGAACAACCCAAAAACACCCCCGTCATGCCCTAACCTACTCTACTATAGAAAATGACATCTTACTAGGGTCAGGACGTGACAGCTACTCTAGCTCTCTCTAAATCATCTCACAGTATCTCAGTGATTTGGCTCCACATTAGAAATGTAGTTCTGCAAGTTCATGATTGACTTACGCACAGTTCAGATGCTGAATTTATGGTGAGTTGAACAGAATAGAAATTAAGAACGGGCTGGCACGGTTAAGAGTTGAGTAGAAATTAAGAGTGGGGCTGGCAAGGTTAAGAGCTTTGCTTGATATACTGATTGGTTTCATATAACTGCTCTCAACACCGCAGCAGACTTTGGGTAGAATTCATGCATAACAGCAACCTCTCACAGAAGTGTTCCACCTGCGAATCTGATGCCATGATTGTGCCTTTGTTGTGGGTGTGGTAGAGAAGCAACCTTTATTTGCATGCAATTAACGTACACTGAGTGCACAAAACATTAAGAACATCTGCTTTTTCCATGACACAGTGCAGACTGACCAAATGAACCCAGGTGAAAGCTATGATCCCTTATTGATGTCAAGTTTATAGTTTTAATGTCACATGCACAAGTACAGTGAAATGCCTTTCTTGCAAACTCAAAACCCAATAGAAAACAAATACAAGAAATAAGAAAAATAAATATGAACTACATAATAAAGTACCATAATTTCCGGACTATTAAGCGCACCTGAATATAAGCCGCACCCACTGAATTTTAAAAAAGTATTATTTTGAACATAAATAAGCCGCACATGTCTATAAGCCGCAGGTGCCTACCGGTACATTGAAACAAATGAACTTTACACAGGCTTTAACGAAACACGGCTTGTAACGAAAATAAATAGGCTTTAACGAAACACGGCTTGTAACAAAAATAAATAGGCTTTAACAAAACACGGCTTGTAACAAAAAATAAATTAGCAGTAAGCTTTAGTTGTCTTTTTGCACTGAGTCAATTCCTCACGCTGCTGTTTCCAACGTCTTACCATCGACTCATTAAGACCAAGCTCCCGTGTAGCAGCTCTATTTCCTTTTCCAACAGCCAGATCAATCGCCTTCAACTTGAAAGCTGCATCATATGCATTTCTCCGTGTCTTTGCCATGATGAGGGTGACAAAATGACTACCGTAATCAGAATGATGGCAAGTTTTAGAGAACGCTCGATTTAATCTAAACAGTAAACAAAAAAGTTGTTTGACCTTAACCCGTTCGGCAATTTCATTGGTCTAATGAAAGCTTCATGCCGCCAAAAAACTGAGCACGTCACAGAATGTGTT
Source organism: Salmo salar (assembly GCF_965601325.2). Taxonomy (NCBI): domain Eukaryota; kingdom Metazoa; phylum Chordata; class Actinopteri; order Salmoniformes; family Salmonidae; genus Salmo; species Salmo salar. Next base: position 26,148,555 of record NC_138315.1, read on the forward strand.
TTTTTGGAGAAAAAAAAATTGAAAGCGGGAAAATTCCGGAATTTACAGTAAGTAAGCAGGCATATTACATACAGGACATATTTAAAAAGTCAGTTCCAATACCATATTTACATCAAATCAACAGGATGAATCCACTTCAATCAGTGTAGATGAAGGAGAGGAGACAGGTTAAAGAAGGATGTTTAAGCCTTGAGACAATTGAGGAATGGATTGTGCATGTGTGTCATTCAGAGGGTGAATGGGCAAGACTAAAGAGTTAAGTGCCTTTGAACGGTGTACGGGCGCACTGGTTTGTGTCAAGAACTACAACGCCGGTGGGTTTTTCATGCTCAACAGTTTCCCGTGTGTATCAAGAATGGTCCACCACCCAAAGGAAATCCAGCCAACTTGACACAACTGTGGGAAGCATTGGAGTCAACATGGGCCAGCGTCCCTGTGGAATGCTTTCGCCATCTTATAGAGTCCATGTCCCAACGAATTGAGGCTGTTCTGCGACCAAAAGGGGGAAGGGGTGCAACTCAATATTAGGAAGGTATTCCTAGCAATGTTCCTTCAAATTGTTTTCGGCAGTTAACAAAGTTTAGGTCTTGAAATTTGTGAACATTTTGTTAAACTTCCAGCTAGCATTTACTGTGAAAAATTAGGTTGTACAGATTTAAACAGTGGCCATGTAGGCTACTGTCGCTATTTGATCATAATGTAGGCCTACCAGAGTGGCCTACCATCAAAAACAATGGAGGAAATACATCCAATAACATTTTAACATGAAAATAGCTGTTCTATCATTCAGCGTACAGTAGCAGCCAATGTGTGGTGTTCATTGTAGGCTTACATTCCATGAGACCTTTGAAAAAAACATGCAGGGCTTGACATTAAGTTTTCACTGCATAATATTTAGAAGTAGTCCCTTTTCAGTTTTAGAAAAAGTGACTGCTAAATGCTAACTCCCGTTCGTATAAGCTAATAGTATAGCTAGCATAGAGAAATCGGTGGGGGTCAAAGTCGTTTTTAACTGTAATGCAGTTGATTGGTGACGATGACATTAACATGTATTGGGGAATGACATCCATACAAGCATTTTACCTTAACATTGTGTGAAATACACGTACAAACAATAGCCTAAGTGTAGGCTAATTTTGCTGGAGGGCAATGAGGATATTTGGGAACTTTCCCCCACGACATCTTTCCCCCATGCGTTTCCCTGGCATTGACATTGTTTTGGTCGAGTTCCATTGACCTCTTTATCACATCTATCCCGCTCTTCCAAAGAGAAAGTGATGTTTTTTTTTGTTCGGCCAGCCAATAGAGCGCTGTTTGAACTAGGGTTAAGAGAGATAGTCTTTGTAGTCTCTTTCTCACCAGAGACTCATAGCGCTCTGCATGATCCACCCATGGTGAAGATAGGGTGACTTTAAGAAGGAACTAGTCATGTTGCAGAGAGACTGTCTAGGCCCTGAATTGACCATTAAGACAACATCAACACTTTCTCCTTCTTTTCTTACCCTGTCAGCCCTTTCCTTGTTTCTGTGAGGTGACACGTGTAGCAAGTTCCTTCCAGTGCTACAAATACCGCTCTTCTTCTTTCCCCTTAGCCACTATCTCCCTGTATTCTGTACAGACATCCCTTGAGAGTGTACCTCTCTCCCCAGCACCCAGCAGCACTGTCAGGTCTGGTAATTGAGTCTTACTGTCGCCATCGTGGTGTTCTGTTCCACTCTGTCTCCCTACCAGAGTCTAGGGTTGTGCCCCAAATGGCACCCTATTCCCCTATATAGTGCACTATTTTTGACCAGAGACCTATGGGCCCTGGTCAAGGTATTATGGTGCCATTTTGGACACAGACTGGCTGCAACCACGTGCAATTACCTGCTGCAGCTCCCCAGTGGCTTCAGTTCAGGCGCACGAGCACACGCACGCACATGCACACACACCAATCCCACGCCCAGTTGCAGCTGTTAACTAATTCATTTGGTACAGGTGCTACAACATTGACACAGACAACACTCAGGATTCATCTGTAGCAAATCATCAGAGCAAGCTGCTGTCTTTTGTCTGTTGAATCAACTTGTAGAAGGAAGGTTACGCAAGCATACTGTATACTGTAACTGATGAACCCTGATCCCTCTTAATTTATCTATGATGTACCTGCAAGGAGAGGGACACTTATTCATGCACGAACGTGAACATCCCAGTTAGCCTCTCTGACCTCTGAGATTGTGTGTGTGTGTGTGTGTGTGTGTGTGTGTGTGTGTGTGTGTGTGTGTGTGTGTGTGTGTGTGTGTGTGTGTGTGTGTGTGTGTGTGTGTGTGTGTGTGCGTGTCTGTGTCTGTGTGCCAGTCTGGGATGGCCAGGCAGCCGACCACACCCTTATCTTCACCTGTCCTGTCAGAGGCTAACTTCAGTGTCTTCCTGAGACGACGAAAAGGGAGGCAGGGAGAATAGAGCGGAGGGGATGTGGAGAGGGGGGGAAGAGAGGAGAGGAGAGGTGAGAGGGGATAATGCTATCTGTGTCACACACTCTGGGAGGGACGTAGGAGGATGAGCATTAGGAGGAGGAGGAGGAGGGGAAGGGATGTGAGGGTGAGGAGGCAAGGAAGGATACAGGGCTGAGTAGGGGAGGAGAGTGACGGGGTGATGCTATCTGTGTTAGACACTCAGGGAGGAGGGGGGGAGACTGGGGAGGCGTCAGGAGAGAAGGGGACAGGAGGGGAGGCAAGGGGAGGTAAGGGGGAGGAAAAGAGCGATGGAGGGTGGAGTGACGGGGCGATGCTATCTGTGTCAACCAGTCAGGGAGGAGAGGAAAAGAGGAGGAGGGGTCAATTAGGGAGACCAATGTCACCGTGCATAGAGCTCCAAGGTTATTACAGCAAACAAAAACTGAAACTAAAATGAAAACTAATATCTTTGACTCCAAAACAAACTAAGATAAAATACAACCATTATGAATTATGTTAAGTAAAAAAAAAAATGTTGTGCAAAAATCGAATGGGGTTTTCAAAGGGGTTTTGAAGCATTTTTTCTCATGGGATTTTTAAGCTTCTGAATCTGGCCGGTCACAATGAGCGTGACTTTATAAGAGTCAGTGAGATTACTTTGCCACGAGAAGCACCGCAGAGATTGGGCACGTTTGAGTGGTAAGGCAAAAGCAACCGACTGTAGATAAAAGTCAAGGAGTGAAGTCAGGGGAGGTGCATCTGCAACAACCGAAAGTCAGACACTTATGTGGTTTTCCAACAGCAAGGCTCAGATCAACATGGCAGTGCTGTTAATAAAAGTTTTTTTATAATGTTGAAAAAAACGTGTATCTAACCCCCATATCACACACTCACAAACTGAAATCATAATATAATATTATGTGTGTATGTAGCAGACATGAGTCATCATGGTCATGTGATGGGTAGCCTTCGGGCCGAAAGGGAATTTCCTTTGGTCTAATGTTAAAGACGGTGGTTTCTCCCACGGTACACCCGGGTTCATATCCCACTTGTTACATATACACATTGTACAATCAATTAGTGACAGAGCCTAAAATATTATATTTCATAAATCACAGCAAATTGGTTCCTGTTTCAGTAATGTGTTTGGTCATGTGGGTCAAACACAAACACCCGAATGACTGGTTGATAATAGAGCCTCCCATAATGCAGGCGAAGGCTTCAGGACAAAGTTGATGAAGAGCATTTGCAGTTGCAGTTGGCTGCTGTCAGAAATTAATGACATCATTATTATTGTAAAGTTTATGCAGTCAACATGTAGTCAGTCGGATGTCGGACAATTTTTATCTCCATAAAAGCAAAACACTTTGAAAGGCGTTGGTCACCGACTTGACAAAAATGATCCGCTCAAATGCGTCCATTGAAATGAGCAGATGCAAGACTGCTCTCACACTGACCTACAGATACTAAATCTACTGCTAATTCAGAGACATAATGAACTCCAGTCAGTCAGTCCTTACGGTAATAGGGCCTGGTGTTGCGTTCCAATTGGCACCATATTCCCTACATAGAGCCCTATGGGCCCTCATCAAGAGTCGTTCACTATAAAGGGAATAGGGTGCCATTTGGGACGCGACCCTAATGTTCAGACAGACCGAGGGGAACTCATTGAGCGTATTCATTCATTCAGATCGGAGAGGTGAACCAGCGCAAAAATTTCACATCTTCCTTATTAAAGCAATTTTTCAGGAACGTCGCTCTGCTTACAAATGCACTCATTAGCATTAACCACATGAATATTGGCCTTTCTTTCTACCCAGACTAGGTTCCATGCCAGATTCACCTATAAGTAATTATTCAACTTCCTCCTTCTACAATGCAGATAGCAACGTGGTCATAATAATTCACACTTCCTTTCACTGCAGGATTATTTTCCTGCTATTGCAAACAGGCTCATATTAAGATCTTAAATCTGTAGTACACACACACACACACACACACACACACACACACTCAAACACACCTGCTGCCAGGTGACCTGTCACCGACTAGTCTCAACAGGATGGTCAGACGGTTGTCTGAGGACCAGTGGTGTGAAGTACTTAAGTAAAAATACTTGAAAGTACTACTTATGTCGTTTTTTGGGGTATCTGTACTTTACTATTTGTATGTTTGTCAACTTCCACTTTTACTTCACTACATTCCTAAAGATAAGTATGTACTTTTTACTACATACGTTTTCCCTAACACCCAAAAGTACTAATTATATTTTGAATACTTAGCAGGACAGCAAAGTTGTCTAATTCTGTAAGGCTCGGGCGTCGTGAGTGAGGAATCAAAACGCAGGAAGCAGCGAGCACAGGGTAGTGGCTTTTTAATGGGTCAAGCGGCAAACACACACAAGCCACCCCAAACAGCGAATAACGCGCACACAAAACAAAGTGCCCCAAACACAGGGGGAAACATGTGGCGCAAAACTAACGAAGCATAAACACAAACAGGAATGACAATCCCGCACAATGAGAACGCGGACAAGCTAATACTTATAGCCCCGCTAATCACCCCCACTACGAACAGGTGCACACAATCACAAAAGGGGGGAAAACAAAAAAGGGAATCAGTGGCAGCTAATAGGCCGGTGACGACGACCGCCGAGCGCCCCCCGAGCAGAAAGGGGCGCCACCGTCGGTGGGAATCGTGACAAATTCACACACTTATCAAGAGAACATCCCTGGTCATCCCTACTGCGGCAGACTCACTAAACACATGGTTCGTTTGTAAATTATTTTGGAGTGTTGGAGCATGCCCCTGCCTATCCATAAATTAGAAAACATGAAAATGAAGCCATCTGTTTAGCTTAATGTAAGGAATTTGACATAATTCATACTTAAGTATATTTTAGCAAGTACATTTACTTTTGATACCTAAGTATATTTTGAACCAAATACTTTGACTTTTAATCAAGTAGTATTTTACTCACTTTTACTTGAGTCATTTTCTATTAACAGGTATCTTTACTTTTACTCAAGTATGACAATTGGGTACTTTTTCCACCACTGCTGAGGACTCAGACCTAAAACCAAACCGCTGTCTGTTTTACAGGTTCTCTCAGTCGCTTTGGTGCATTTTTCACATCATCCCTAACATGTGCAAAATAATAAGTGCATTTCTCAGAACAATTTGTACAAACTGCAATATACAATAGATGTGTTTCTAAAGCTGGTCAGTCACTAAAAATCCTTAGTACATCTCTCAAAAGTAAATATTCATGCCAATGATCATGTCAGTGTCATCAGAATGATGTCATTGAGTCATTGTTCATGAACAAGGTCGTCAAAATGTTTAGGCATGTTGTCAATGGAACTGTGTACTTTGACAGTATTACCTGATGTAAACTTAGGCTACAGTTTGGATGACAGTTACTGTATTGAAAATGCACAAGTGTCACGGGTATCGTCGGTGAAGGAGGACCAAAATGCAGCAGGACTGTGTTTGTTCATTTTGAACATTTATTTAAATCAAAACGAACACAAAAACAACAAACAAGAGAACGAACGATCCACTGACAGTCTGGCAAGGCACAAGGCTAACACAGAACAATCTCCCACAAATGACAAACAAACACACCCTAATATATGGGACTCTCAATCAAAGGCAAATAGACAACACCTGCCTTCAACTGAGAGTCCCAACCCCAATTAACCAAACATAGAAACAGACACACTAGACTAAACATAGAATACATGAAAATCAAACAGTGCCCAAAAACCCCAGAATACTTCAATCAAATGCCCCTTCAACAAACACACCACCCCGAACCACATAAAACGAATACCCTCTGCCACGTCCTGACCAAACTACAATACCAATTAACCCTTATACTGGCCAGGACGTGACAGTACCCCCCCCCCCTTAAAGGTGCTAACCCCGGAAGCACCTTAACAAAAATAACCCCAAACAACGCCAAAAGAAAAATTCCCCCCTACTAAAGGGAGGGAAGGGAGGGTGGCTGCCGTCAACAACGGCACTGTGCTACACCCCCCCTCCCCAACCCACCTATCTCTGGAGGTGGCCTCTCCGGCGGCTCGGGGCGGTCGGGCCACTCGGGCGGTTCGGGGCGGTCGGGCCACTCGGGCGGTTCGGGGCGGTCGGGCCACTCCGGCGGTTCGGGGCGGTCTGGCCACTCCGGCGGTTCGGGGCGGTCTGGCCACTCTGGCGACTGTTGACTGGCGGGCAGCTCTGGCGACTGTTGACTGGCGGGCAGCTCTGGCGACTGTTGACTGGCGGGCAGCTCTGGCGACTGTTGACTGGCGGGCAGCTCTGGCGACTGTTGACTGGCGGGCAGCTCTGGCGACTGTTGACTGGCGGGCGAGGCTGGGTTTACGCACTTGAAGCCTGGTGCGTGGTGCTGGTACTGGGCGTACCAGATTGGGAACACGCACCTCCAGGCTAGTGCGGGGAGTGGAACAGGACGAGTCGGACTGGGTTGACGCACTTCCGGGTCCGCACGAGAGACAGGAGCTGGAAACCCAGGGCTATGGAGGCGCACAGTCGGTCTTGATCTTACCTCCTGCACAACCCGTCTTGGCTGGATGGAACTAGTAGCCCTGTACGAGCTTGGTGCTTGTACAGGGCAGACTGGGCTGTGCAGGGGCCTGATGGTAGCCGTGCGTAGAGCGGGAGTTGGGTAGCCTGGTCCTCGGAGGCGTACCGGCGACCAGATGCGCTGCGCAGGCATCCTCCTACCAGGCTGGATGCCCGCTCTAGCACGGCACCTGCGAGAGGCTGGAATAACGCGCACCGGACTGTGCGTGCGTATGGGTGAGAGTGCGCTCCTCAGCGAAACATGGCGCTCTCCACCTCATACGCTCCTCCATATAACCACGGGTAGCTGGCTTCCGGCTCTTCCTAGGCCTAGCCAAACTACCCGTGTGCCCCCCCCAAAAAAATTATTGGGGGTGCCTCTTGTGCTTCTCCCTCAGCACGTCCAAGGCCTCGTACCTCCGCCTCTCTGCCTCAATTTCCCACTGCGGGCGGCGATAATCCCCAGCCTGGTGCCAAGGTCCAGCCCCGTCTAGAACTTCCTCCCAGGTCCATCTCTCCCGCCAGTCCAACTCGAAGTCCCCTTTCTTCTGCTGCTTGGTCCTTAGTTGGTGGGAGATTCTGTCACGGGTATCGTCGGTGAAGGAGGACCAAAATGCAGCAGGACTGTGTTTGTTCATTTTGAACATTTATTTAAATCAAAACGAACACAAAAACAACAAACAAGAGAACGAACGATCCACTGACAGTCTGTCAAGGCACAAGGCTAACACAGAACAATCTCCCACAAATGACAAACACACCCTAATATATGGGACTCTCAATCAAAGGCAAATAGACAACACCTGCCTTCAACTGAGAGTCCCAACCCCAATTAACCAAACATAGGAACAGACACACTAGACTAAACATAGAATACATGAAAATCAAACAGTGCCCAAAAACCCCGGAATACTTAAATCAAATGCCCCTTCAACAAACACACCACCCCGAACCACATAAAACGAATACCCTCTGCCACGTCCTGACCAAACTATAATACCAATTAACCCTTATACTGGCCAGGACGTGACAACAAGGCTGCACTTCTATGGCATATATCAATTTCAACAGTACAATTTACATATTACTGTATGTTGGTTATTGATTGAAAGAGACTGGACAACCAGAGGGGCACAAAGGAAAAAAAACTAAATTAGAAAGAAACACAGGAAACCACCCCTAAGGCACAACTTTGCCCGCAGCACTGTTCTAGTGCTGTCTCTACACATCCAGACGTTCCTGTCTGTCGGCCCACATATTCTCATCCACATCACACCGGATATTTTCCCTTCCAATGCAACGTGGAAAGAATATTTTGGAATGCCTTATCCATCCTCTGCAGGCGTCTACTGTGATGTCCTCACATGCTGCATCCATTGCAGCCAGCAGGGTCATCTGTGTGTGTGGCTGACGATCGTACACCTTCCACCTCCATGCTGAAAAGAACTCCTCAATTGGGTTAAGGAATGGTGAATAAGGTGGGAGGAATTCTATGAGCATCTTCGGGTGGGTCACAAACCATTGCCTTATGATGTTTGATCGATGGAAACTCACATTATCACAAATGACCACATACTTTGGCAAATTCTCTCTAAACAGACCCCTCTCATCATCAGGGATGAGAGCCCTGTAGAGAGTCTCTAAAAAGTTGAGTAGATGCTGGGTGTTGTATGGCCCTATAAAGGGGATATGGGTTAGGACACCATGCTCCGAAATAGCAGCACACATGGTGATATTTCCTCCCCGTTGGCCTGGCAAATCCACAGTAGCTCTGTGACCGATGATATTCCGACCCCGCCTCCTGCATTTGGTCAGGTTGAAGCCAGCCTCATCCACGTAGACAAAGTTGTGAGAGGGTTCACTTGATTCCAACTCCATTATACACTATATCCCAGAACACACAGTTGAATTTGTTTTGGTAAGGAAGAGTGACATAAAATGTACATATATTGCATGTTCCTTCCACAGCAATGGAAATGTGTGCAGTTTATGCTTACTGTACTATGTATCACTATAAAATGTTGCTGTAAAGTAGTTACATAGATATATGTTTTACTTGTACATACTGGTACCGTAGCTCCTTAACTCTGTCCTCATTCCTTTGGAATGGTACACGGTATAGCTGTTTCATACTCATCTGGTTCTATGCAGCACCCTGTCGATGGTTGAGATGCTAACCGTATGGATTTTTTCAAAGACATCGTTGTCTTCTATAATGGTCCTTTGTATTTCCCTGGGTCTCATGGCATTGTTTGCTCGGGCCATGGTGCAAATAGCCTCCTCCTGTTGAGGTGTGAAAAGGCGTCCTCTGTCACCGGTTTGAGGTAAAATGCAGTGATGCATCGCACACTTTCACATAGACAAAAACTATGCGAACACACATTTTACTGTAAAACATACAGGTGGGTGCATGTAAGGTGCAGTATGTATCTGTATAGAGTATATTTCTGTATGCTGTGAAATACAAGTGGACTACTGTAATATGAAGCATTGTAGGAAGTATACAGTATACTGCTTATATTAAACAGTAACTGTGCACTGTACATTGGTGGATATACCTGTTCTCTCTTCGAAACGTTTGAACTATTGAGGACACGATTGATCTCCCAATATTCGGCTGCACCCTTCGACCCGCCTCAGCCATTGTAAGGCCATGATTGACAAGATGGTCTACAATAGTGGCCCTTATGTCATCAGATATGCGCCTATGTCCTCTTCTGCCTCTTCCTCTGTTTTGCCTTCCACCACGCATCCTTGCTCCTCTTCTTCCTCTTGGCTGTTGACCCTGTTAGTTTCCTGGTCCATCCATTATTGGAAAATTGCAACTCTGTGTTGTGGTCTGTCTATATATGCTTGCCAATTGATTCTTCATGAGATGCACCTTTGAGCAATTTAGACAACTGGTTGATTGTTGGTTGAACTAACACTTTACATTCCTTCATGAGTGAGGGTCAATTTCACCTGCACCATTCATCAATTCACGTTTTTGTACAAAAGGTCTAATAGAAATGTGTAAAACTATGCTTGACAGTTTATGACAAATAGTTCAACAATTTTGCATGTAATGGCTTATGCAAGGAACTAATGCCTAGATGTTTTGAGGGGTAAGACTATTCAACAGACAACCATCTACTATATTTTGATCAACATGACATGAGCAATTGAAAATGTGGAAAAAAGCTGACACTTGTACATTATCAATTGCAATACAAAAGCAATTGCAATTTGTTCAAAGGAATAAGAAATTGCTTTAACCTCTATGGGCTAGGTGGGACGCAACTCAACAGCCAGTGTAATCCCGTGGCGCGTTATTCAAATACCTCAAAAATGCAAAAACTTCAATTTTTCAAACATATGACTATTTTACACCATTTTAAAGACAAGACTCTCGTTAATCTAACCACACTGTCCGATTTCAAAAAGGCTTTACAACGAAAGCAAAACATTAGATTATGTCAGCAGAGTACCCAGCCAGAAATAATCAGACACCCATTTTTCAAGCTAGCATATAATGTCACATAAACCCAAACCACAGCTAAATGCAGCACTAACCTTTGATGATCTTCATCAGATGACAACCCTAGGACATTATGTTATACAATACATGCATGTTTTGTTCAATCAAGTTCATATTTATATCAAAAACCAGCTTTTTACATTAGCATGTGACTAGCATGTGACTAGCATTCCCACCGAACACTGCCGGTGAATTTACTAAATTACTCACGATAAACGTTCACAAAAACATAACAATTATTTTAAGAATTATAGATACAGAACTCCTCTATGCACTCGATATGTCCGATTTTAAAATAGCTTTTCGGTGAAAGCACATTTTGCAATATTCTCAGTAGATAGCCCGGCATCACAGGGCTAGCTATTTAGACACCCAGCAAGTTTAGCACTCACCAAAGTCAGATTTACTATAAGAAAAATGTTATTACCTTTGCTGTTCTTCGTCAGAATGCACTCCCAGGACTTCTACTTCAATAACAAATGTTGGTTTGGTCCCAAATAATCCATTGTTATATCCAAATAGCGGCGTTTTGTTCGTGCGTTCAAGACACTATCCGAAAGGGTAAATAAGGGTTACAAGCATGGCGCATTTCGTGACAAAAAAATTCTAAATATTCCATTACCGTACTTCGAAGCATGTCAACCGCTGTTTAAAATCAATTTTTATGCCACTTTTCTCGTAAAAAAGCGATAATATTCCGACCGGCAAAGCCTGTTTACATTCAACGAGAGAGAAAGTAAAAGCATGCTATCCCCTCATGCACGAGCCTCAGTCTAAAGGCCCTCTGATAGAGCACTTGCCAAACGCGCTAGTGTGTTTCAGCCTGGGCCTTGAATTACGTCATTCAGCTTTTTCCCGGGTTCTGAGAGCCTATGGGAGCCGTAGGAAGTGTCACGTTACAGCAAAGATCCTCAGTCTTCAATAAAAAGAGCCAAGATGAACAACAACTTGTCAGACAGGCCACTTCCTGGTCAGAATCTTCTCAGGTTTTTGCCTGCCATATGAGTTCTGTTATACTCACAGACACCATTCAAACAGTTTTAGAAACTTTAGGGTGCTTTCTATCCAAAGCCAATAATTATATGCATATTCTAGTTATTGGGCAGGAGTAGTAACCAGATTAAATCGGGTACGTTTTTTATCCGGCCGTGTAAATACTGCCCCCTAGCCCTAACAGGCTAATGATGTGCACAAGTGACTAGATGATTTGGAATTTGTACAAGTAGTATCAAGAATGGCACTTTTGATCTAAGAAATGCACCAAAGCGACTGAGAAAAACTGTAACGGATCGCAGACGCCAGATGGTACTGTGGCCCCAGCTGTAAGAGAGCCGTCATAAAACTACTTTCATTGCCTGTACGGCAAGCCAATACATGTTTTAAAGTTGCTTCCTCTAAGTGCACCATCCACCAAGTGCTTTATTTAGAGCATCTGAATAAAACATGTGATTCAAGTCTAACCATAAAAGACCCATGCATTTCAGACTCTCTCACAAATTCAGACGAATGCGATATTATCACGATTTCCTCAAACTAACTGCCAAACCCAGCGGTTTCCTTCCAAAAGCTTCTGTTTCGCATATTGTGGTGAGGTTGGTAAGTTTATCATTGAATCAGAGCCTTCGATCCTACGAAGGAAGACACATATGCACGAAGGGTAGTTACAGTAAGAGTTATGGGTACCACACTACACTGCTCAGAATGGCTGAGGTGGTCTGGTTGGAGCTGGTGCACGCTGCAGACCACATCAGAATGCACAAATGTGCCACCCTGACAATAAACATATCATTTCCTCTCTGCCTTTGCTACATGTATGTCATTGTGGCGGGTAACTGGCTGGTTAATATCCTGCATTTCACATGAATCTGGTTCAAACTTGATTAAAGTCAGAGACCTAAGTGAACTTATGCATCTTCCTTTTCATTGCTCTATATTACTCCAGTTATTCTTTGGTTCTAGTAGCTAGCTACACCATACCTTCCTCTCTAGTGTGATCTCTCTTCCCTCCCTCAACTCAACGGTTTCCAGTGGAGAGATGGAGAGATCCTCCCCCACCCACCTGATTGGAGTCAGTTACACAGTAAGAGACTGTAAGATGTGGTTATAGGAAAAAGTGTGGGGAGAAACCATTGACCTTTACCTATCTTAGAGGCTCTGCATGTTAACATTCACACCTGGCTGCTGCCTCACTGGCTCTAAATAATGAGCATTCAAAAACAAAAGGGTTTTAAGCTGCATATCATGACATTTACACTCTAAATCATCTCACAATGTTTTCCATAGAAAAAAGGACATAAGCTTAGAGAACATAAATAGAACAAAGTGTCACGGTAATAGAACACTGAGCAATTAGAATATCCATATGCACAGTATAATTCTACAATAAAGCAAAACGTTTCCCATGTATTGCTCAGTTTATAACTAATCATTAAAGTGATCTAATGTAGGCTTCATGGGAGGTGTATACAGGATACAGGATATAGGCCTGTGGTTTATCCTAACAATAGGGACACTACTGATGTGAAAATAGGGTCTTCAGACAGTAAATGCCCCCTTGTGCTAACATTCACGAAAGGGGTTCTGTGGTTGTCACATTGACAAGTGGCAGTGTGGTTTGTGTAGAATTACTGTGACAGTTTATGCATCAGGTCCTCACAATATTGCATCAGGAGAGAATAAGAAGTGTAATGATGACTCAAAGATGACAGGTGGACATTGTACAGTGCCTTACATTCTTGCATTACAACCTGTAATTTAAATTGATTTTTATTTGGATTTCATGTAATGGACATACACAAAATAGTCCAAAATTGGTAAAGTGAAACGAAAAAAAATTATGTATTTCTAAAAATTTTAAAAATTAAAAAACGGAAAAGTGGCATGTACATATTTATTATCCTTTTTTTTAACTAGGCAAGTCAGTTAAGCGCAAATTCTTATTTACAATGACAGCCTAGGAACAGTGAGTTAACTTCCTTGTTCAGGGGCAGAAAGACAGATTTTTACTTTGTCAGCTCAGGGATTCGATCTAGAAACCTTTCAGGTATTGGCCCAACACTCTAACCACTAAGCTACCTGCCGCAAATGTATTCACTCCATTTGCTATGAAGCCCCTAAATAAGATCTGGTGCAACCAATTACCTTCAGAAGTCACATAATTAGTTAAATAAAGTCCACCTGTGTGTAATCTAAGTGTCACATGATCTCAGTATATATACACCTGTTCTGAAAGGCCCCAGAGTCTGCAACACCACTAAGCAAGGGGCACCACCAAGGAAGCGGCACCATGAAGACCAAGGAGCTCTCCAAACAGGTCAGGGACAAAGTTGTGGAGAAGTACAGATCAGGGTTGGGTTATAAAAAAATATCAAAATCTTTGAACATCCCACAGAGCACCATTAAATCCGTTACCAAAAAAAATGAAAGAATATGGCACCACAGAAAACCTGCCAAGAGAGGGCCGCCCACCAAAACTCACAGACCAGGCAAGGAGGGCATTATTCAGAGAGGCAACAAAGAGACCAAAGATAACCCTGAAGAGCTGCAAAGCTCCACATCGGAGATTGGAGTATCTGTCCAAAAGGCATGTGACCCCAAACATATGGAAGAAGGTACTCTGGTCAGATGAGACTAAAATGTAGCTTTTTGGCCATCAAGGAAAACGCTATGTCTGGTGCAAAACCAACACCCCTCATCACCCCAAGAACATCATCCCCACAGTGAAGCATGGTGGTGGCAGCATCATACTGTGGGATGTTTTTCATCTGCAGGGACTGGGAAACTGGTCAGAATTGAAGGAATGATGGATGGCGCTAAATACAGAGAAATTCTTGAGGGAAACCTGTTTCAGTCTTCCAGAGATTTGAGACTGGGACAGAGGTTCACTTTTCGGCAGAACAATGACCCTAAGCATACTGCTAAAGCAACACTTGAGTGGTTTAAGGGGAAACATTTAAATGTCTTGGAATGGCCTAGTCAAAGCCCAGACCTCAATCCAATTGAGAATTTGTGGTTTGACTTAAAGATTGCTGTACACCAGAAGAACCCATCCAACTTGAAGGAGCTGCAGCAGTTTTGCCTTGAAGAATGGGCAAAAATCCCAGTGGCTAGATGTGCCAATCGTATAGAGACATACCCCAAGAGACTTGCAGCTGTAATTGCTGCAAAAGGTGGCTCGACAAAGTTTTGACTTTTTTTGGGGGGGGGGGGGGGGGTTGGTGAATAGTTATGCAAGTTTTCATTTTTTTTGTCTTATTTGTTGTTTGTTTCACAATTTAAAAAAAATTGCATCTTCAACGTGATAGGCATGTTATATACATCAAATGATACAAACCCCCCAAAAATCTATTTTAATTGGCGGTTGTAAGGCAACAAAATAGGAAAAATGCCAAGGGGGTGAATACTTTCGCAAGCCACTTTACCTCAACCAACACTTTCCTCTAACATCTTTCGACAAAATGCTTTTACGTGACTGTCTTTCTACATCAAAGCCAACATATTCCATTTTAACTCCTTCACACAATCATGAACCTATGAATTGTTGTCTCTACAGCAAATACATGTTGGGGCTTTATGGAGCCATACAATTCCAGACAATTTACTTTATTTGACAGATGATTTATTTAATAAAAAATAAAAAATCTTTCAGAATTACTGCAATCCATGTTTACGTAAATAAAAAGTACTATGTGCAGCTGAGTAACAGTGAATGGATTGCAGTAAATGGAATTACTTCAGGTTGAGAGAGTTTAAGCCAGACCTACTCAGAGAGTGTGTAGGAGGCAGATGACTCAATCCCAAACCACTAAACAGTCTAAACCCAGCCCACAGTCTCCATGCTACTGTAGTATCCATGCTACTGTAGGTATAGACCACTGGAGATATACTGTGGCTCCCCACTAAGAACCAAAGTTACTATAATTCTGTTGGCTTCTCTGAAAATACTTAAATTCATAGACCTTTGTCCATCTTGTTTTGAGTATTTCCAGTAAGCTGGCTACAAACTGTCCTTTCATATCCTTCTAAACTTCACCCAGAGTTCAGAAAGGAAAGAGTAAGTATGACACATCTGGTCAACATGAAAAACAGAATATGTAACAACTAGAACATTTCCACTAGTTGTCATGACAACAAAATACCCCTATGATAAAAACCTTCCTAGCATGTCCAATAGAGTGATGCCAGCTATTCTCTCTAAGGCCATAGAGGAAAATGGATTGATGTCCTCCTACCTAGTATAAGCGTGTAGAGAATGGTGAAGTCACTTTACAACACACAAGCTGTGACCAATATGATTGGCCATGCATAGTTCATCCAATGTCCTTGGAGCTGGCTTGCTTTTATTGTCAGCTTGTCAGAACTCTGCAAATGCAATTTCACTTTGTATTTACCTAAATGAAGATCTGCTGTTTGTTTCCTTGATATTGTTTTAATTACAGTGAACATATACTGTAACATCCCAATAGTCTCAATCATTCGCTTACTGTTTCCGATTTCCTGGAATTGTGGCATTGTAACAGACAACAGTTCCAGTTTCCTATAAATGTAGATAGCCATCAGTGGAAAGCAATACAGTTGAGTTGATCCCCTGTGATTTTGCAGGCTCAAGAGCAATCACACCACCAACCCCAACTCCCTGAAGTGAAACAACTAGTGATCAACACAACCAAACCAAAATGGCCGCCCAGTCACCTAGACACAGATCTAGAGGATGGTAAAATGAACAGCCCTGTAGGAGCTACACTGCTGCTACCAGACACCCAAACACACCGGACACAAAGGTGATGAGATGAGCTAGTCCACCATTACCAAACTTCAAAACCTTGTGGCACGCACGCCGGCATGCACACACACACACACACACACACACACACACACACACACACACACACACACACACACACACACACAAACACACACACACACACACACACACACACACACACACACACACGATGAGCTAGTCCACCAGGACTGAGCCTCATGGGGTACAGGCAGTTTGAAAACAGTCATTACAACAAATGTGAAGGTACAAACCACTGACAATGTCTCTTCTTTTCCAGTATTGATTGAAGCATTTGACCATGTTTATTTTATTGTTACTTAAGCCCTGGAGGCCAGAGGGACAGCCAGAAAGAGAAAGTTATGTCTCCTGTTTTCAATGAACGACTTTATAGGAAGACTTTAAATTTGGTCAGACAAAATATCTGAGACGCATGGTGATTTGATCTGCATCCCAAATATCAGCCTTTCTCCAAGCCTACATAGTTCACTACTTTTGACCAGGGCCGATAAGACTCTGATCAAAAGTAGTACATTATATAAGGGATACGGTGTTAAACTACTTGACCAAAAGTATGTGTACACCTGCTCATCAAACATCTTATTCCAAAATCATTAATATCGAGTTTGTCCCCCCATTGCTGCAATATCAACCTCCACTCTTCTAGGAAGGCTTTCCAGTAGATGTTGGAACATTGCTGCGGGGATTTGCTTCCATTCAGCCACAAGATCATTGGTGAGGTCGGGTGACTGATTAGCCTGGCTCGCAGTCGGCGTGCCAAATCATCCCAAAGGTGTTTGATGGGGATGAGGTCAGGGCTCTGGGCAGGCCAGTGAAGTTATTCCACACTGATCTCGACAAACCATTTCTGTTGCCACAAAGTTGGAAGCACACAATTGTCTTGAATGTCATTGTATGCTGTAGCATTAAGATTTTTCTTCACTGGAACTAAGGGGCCTAGCCCGAGCCATGAAAAACAGCCCCAGACCATTATTCCTTGTTCGGGCAGGTAGTGTTCTCCTGGCATCCGCCAAACCCAGATTAGTCCGTCTGACTGCCACATGGTGAAGCATGATTTTTCACTCCAGAGAACGCGTTTCGACTGCTCCAGAGTCCAATGTCGGCGAACTTTACACCACTCCAGCCAACACTTGGCATTGTGTATGAGGATCTTAGGCTTATGTGTGGCTGCTTGGCCATGGAAACCCATTTCATGAAGCTTCTGGCGAACAGTTCTTGTGCTGATGTTGCATCTATAGGCAGTTTGGAACTTGATAGTGAGTGTTGCAACCCTTTGACAGACAATTTTTATGTGCTACGTACTTTGGCACTCGGCGGTCCTGTTTGGTGACCTTTTGTGACCTACCACTTCACGGCTGAGCCGTTGTTGCTCCTAAATGTTTCCACTTCACAATAACAGCACAGTTGATCGGGCAGCTGTAGCAGGGCAGACATTTGATGAACTGACTTGTTGGAAAGGTGACATCCTATGACTGTGCCACGTTGAAAGTCACTGAGCTCTTCAGTAAGGTCATTCTACTGTCAATTTTTGTCTATGGAGATTGCATGACTGTGTGCTCGATTTTCTACACCTATCAGCAACGGGTGTGGCTGAAATAGCCGAATCCACTAATTTGAAGGTGTGTCCACATACTTTTGTATAGTGTATTTGTGATCCAGCCTTAGTTAGTTTGCTTTCTGAATACATCTATGTTTTCACAGCCCTCACAGGACACATCACATAAAGGAATGATTATTTAAACTTCGGTTAACAGAGGACATCAAAGTACCTTAGAGAATGAAGGAAATGATTGGAGCGATGGCAGTGCTGCTCTGTGATTGCACTGTGATGTAGTACAAAATGAGACGATATGTCATGTTGCCTTTGCAACATTTCTCTCTGTAATCTGTCCAATGTTAGTGACCAAGGTCAGGGATGGTGGATTGTGGTTTACTTCACTAGACAGAATGTAGACACTCACAGACGTGCATACACACAAACACACCCATGCACATGTGCGAATACACACACAAATGACAGGGAGGTTGTTGTTAGGAAGAGACAGAGACTTTGACTTTGCTCTGTGTGGGTGGAGATATGTACATCTGATTGTTTATAATCTCTTTATTTTCTTAAAATGCTGTTCTGCAATTTCACAGCCCAGGGTCTTTAGACACAAATGAGAGTTAATTAAACAATCATGGCTCTCTCTTTGTCTGCATATCTGAAAATCACTTAAACTAAATGAAAATGAACCAAATGTTACCAACTTTGAACTAAGTTATAAACCAATTGTAATAAAGTATTTTCAACCAGCTTGGGAAAGATGTCATCACTCAGAACAGACATAGATTAACTCTATCGTAAAAGGATTATTATGTTTAAATTATAAATTACTTGAAAACAACAAGAGCTCTCTCCAGCTCTACTGAATGTAAGATGCTAGTAACAAAGCTTTATCTTTAGCTGCAGGTTTTTTCTATTAATAATTAATGAACCCGATCATTGGACATACTGCTGACCTGTTGCAATAGAAGACAAGTAATGTGTTTACTTCAGGGTTAAAAGCCTGACCGGTTATCTAACTCCAGCTAAATCAGATATAATAAGAAACGCAAATCTCTATCATCATAAAGAGGCTATGCAGTATGTTGGTAAAAATAGAATTTAGTTGGAGTTGTTGTTGACTGCTTCCATAGCTGAGGGAAGTAGTTTGGGGGGTGGGGGGTGTGGGGGTGGTAGATGTTTTTTTTGCCCACGCTGCAGACGGAAATATCAGTCCGCTAATACGGGATTATTAAAGGCATTTACAACATAGATCAAGCCAACATGTTCAATATCTTGCAAACAGCAAACGTACATCTCACAAATAACTTATCAAAGAGGATCACGGATAGGTTTCTGTGAATCTTCAGATACTAACATGAGAACATTTGTCAGACAGCACTTTCTTCTGCCACAGGGTTGGGGAGTAACTGCTTACTGGTAATCTGGTTATTAATTGTAATCAGTTACATTACCTGCAAAAATATTGTAATCAGATTGCGTATACTTTTGAAAAACTAGATGATTATATTATCTAATACGGGACTATTAAAAGGCCCAGTGCACTACTTTTGTATTCATTTTTTATAATTTTTTATAAAGATTTTTCAGGGGGGTGCTGCAGCACCTTCAGCACCCCTACTTCCCGCGGCTATGACTGCTTCCCAATTAGTACCTATTCCCTACATCAGCGCTCTCCATCCCTCTTCCTGGCGAGCTACCGTCCTGTAGGTTTTCGCTCCAACAATCTAGTTCACCTAATTCTAGTAATTGGTTGGTTGATAAACTGAATCAGGTTAGTTACAAATGGGTTTGTAGCGAAAACCTACAGGAGGATAGCTCTCCAGTAACAGGGTTGGAGAGCCCTGCCCAACATAGTGCACTACTTTTGACCAGGGCCCATAGTGTGTTCCTGCTCTGTTGGACATTCTATTGATATCTTGTTTCGTCTCGTTTCTCAGAAATGTATTTGACAAGAAACCCAGTCAGGCTTTGAGTGACATGCTGTGATTCGCTGTGGCTCCATGGTGTGTGTTAGACAAGCCTGAGTGGATCAGACAGCGCAGAGATCAGCGTATCTGTGTGTGTGTGTGTGTGTGTGTGTGTGTGTGTATTGGGATTCAGGTAAATGGGACCACTCAGTCAGCCAACCCAGGTAGCCTAGCGGTTTGAGTGTTGGGACAGTATCCGAAAGGTTGCTTGAATGAATCACCAAGCCGGCAAGTGCTGTTCTGCTCTTGAGCAAGTTGAGACCAGTTAACCCCTACAACAATGATGCTGAACAACCAATGATGTTGATTAAGGCAGCCCCCCGCACCTCTCTGATTCAGAGGGGTTGGGTTAAATGTGGAAGACACATTGCGGTTGAATCCATTCAGTTATGCAACTGACTAGGAATTTACAACATAGATCAAGCCAACATGTTCAATATCTTGCAAATAGCAAATGTACATCTCACAAATAACTTATCAAAGTGGATCATGTATAGGTTTCTGTGAATCTTCAGATACTAACATGGGAACATTTGTCAGACAGCACTTTCTTCTGCCCCAGGGTTGGGGAGTAACTGATTACTTGTAATCTGATTATTAATTGTAATAATTTACGTTACCTGCAAAAATATTGTAATCAGATTCCAGATACTTTTGAAAAACTGGATGATTACTTGGATTACTTTTAAATGTAGAAAGGAGGTTTGAGAGAAAAAAAATATATAACGTAATTTCCGGACTATTAAACGCACCTGAATATAAGCTGCACCCACTGAATTTAAAAAAAAAGATATTATTTTGAACATAAATAAGCCGCACATGTCTATAAGCCGCAGGTGCCTATGTAACCGATGTAAAATGGCTAGTTAGTTAGCGGTGGTGCGCGCTATTAGCGTTTCAATTAGTGACGTCACTCGCTCTGAGACTTGAAGTAGGGTTTCCGCTTGCGTTGCAAGGGCCGCGGCTTTTGTGGCGCGATGGGTAACGATGCTTCGTGGGGTGTCAGTTGTTGATGTGTGCAAGGGTCCCTGGTTCGAGCCCGGGTTGGGGCGAAGAGAGGGACGGAACCTAGACCGTTACATTGATGCTGTTGACCCGGATCATTGGTTGCTGCGGAAAAGGAGGAGGTCAAAAGGGGGGTGAGTGTAACCAATGTGAAATGGCTAGTTAGTTAGCGGTGGTGCGCGCTAATAGCATTTCAATCAGTGACGTCACTCGCTCTGAGACTTGAAGTAGGGTTTCCCCTTGCGTTGCAAGGGTAACGATGCTTCGTGGGGTGTCAGTTGTTGATGTGTGCAAGGGTCCCTGGTTCGAGCCCAGGTTGGGGTGAAGAGAGGGACGGAACCTACACTGTTACACCTACCGGTACATTGAAACAAATGAACTTTACACAGGCTTTAACGAAACACGGCTTGTAACAAAAATAAATAGGCTTTAACGAAACAAGGCTTGTAACAAAAAATAAAAAATTATCAGTAAGCTTTAGTTGTCTTTTTGCAATTCCTCACAATGCTGTTTCCAACGTCTTATCATCGACTCATTAAGACCAAGCTCCCGTGCAGCAGCTCTATTTCCTTTTCCAACATCCAGATCAATCGCCTTCAACTTGAAAGCTGCATCGTATGCATTTCTCCGTGTCTTTGCCATGATGAGGGTGACAAAATGACTACCGTAATCAGAATGATGGGAAGTTTGAGAGCACTCGATTTAATCTAAACAGTAAACAAAAAAGTTGTTTGACTGTAACCCGTTCGGCAATTTCATTGGTCTAATGAAAGCTTCATGCCGCCAAAAAACTGAGCACGTCACAAATTGTGTTTTTTTGGAGAAAAAAAATTGAAAGCGGGAAAAATCCATATATTAGCCGCGTCATTGTTTAAGCCGCGAAGTTCAAAGCCTGGGAAAAAAGTTGCGCCTTATAGTGCGGAATTTACGGTACATTATGACACCTTTCTCTTTTCTCAATAACATTTGATTTTGCATTGAAAAAAGACACAAGTTTAAATTTGTTCTTTGAGTATGCCCACAACTTAGAGACAACTATGATGACACCACAAATATGATTGGTGGATCCTTTTTGTCTTCTTCTAATGCCTCTTAAGAGGAAAGTAAACCAAAAGTAACTGAACATAATCAGATTACGTTACTGAGTTTGGGTAATTACATTACGTTACTGAGTATGGGTAATTACGTTACTGAGTTTGGGTAATTACGTTACTGAGTTTGGGTAATTACGTTACTGAGTATGGGTAATTACGTTACTGAGTTTGGGTAATTACGTTACTGAGTTTGGGTAATTACGTTACTGAGTATGGGTAATTACGTTACTGAGTTTGGGTAATTACGTTACGTTACTGAGTATGGGTAATTACGTTACTGAGTTTGGGTAATTACATTACGTTACTGAATATGGGTAATTACGTTACTGAGTTTGGGTAATTACGTTACGTTACTGAATATGGGTAATTACGTTACTGAGTTTGGGTAATTACGTTACGTTACTGAGTATGGGTAATTACGTTACTGAGTTTGGGTAATTACGTTACGTTACTGAGTATGGGTAATTACGTTACTGAGTTTGGGTAATTACGTTACGTTACTGAATATGGGTAATTACGTTACTGAGTTTGGGTAATTACGTTACGTTACTGAGTATGGGTAATTACGTTACTGAGTTTGGGTAATTACGTTACGTTACTGAATATGGGTAATTACGTTACTGAGTTTGGGTAATTACGTTACGTTACTGAGTTTGGGTAATTACGTTACTGAGTTTGGGTAATTACGTTACGTTACTGAGTTTGGGTAATTACGTTACTGAGTTTGGGTAATTACGTTACGTTACTGAGTTTGGGTAATTACGTTACTGAGTTTGGGTAATTACGTTACGTTACTGCGTTTGGGTAATTAAGTTACTGATTAAAATTTGGGACAGGTAACAAGTAACTGTAATGGATTACATTTCGAAAGTGACCTACCCAACCCTGTTCTGCCCATACACTGGGTAAAAAACAATCATATACAGACTGGTGAGAGAGACTTATGGTTTGATCTGAGGTGTTGTCTCACAGGGGATGTAAACTGCAGAGTGTGTCAGGATGACTCGAATGAGACGAGAGAGCAACTACAACAAAGATACCAGTATCAGGATGTCATGTTGTCTAGAAATGAAAGTTTCTACAAAATGAATTTACAGCCAGCTTTGAAAGCATGTCAAAACAGTTTTCATGACAAGAAGAGTCCAACAGGGCACAGACGTCAATTCAATATCTATTCCACGCTGGTTCAACGTAATTTAGTTGAAATGACTTGGAAACAACGTTAAGTCAACCAGTGTGTGCCCAGCGGGGAAGAGGATGTTCCATTTGACGAACTTATGTTAGGTTTACATGGCATGCTGCTCGCCCTCGATAGCCGCCTGGGTGTGAAATACGATGCAATCCCCTCCGCTGTCTGTGTAAGATATGCAGCCGTGGCGTGAAGACTTACACCCGGGCCTACACTAATAACTCTCAGACCCCCCCCCCCCCCCTCTCGCTCTCTCACCTTGCCTCTCTCTCTCTTCATCTCTCGCTATTCCTCTGTCTCTCTTCCTCTCTCTCTCTACTCTACACCCCCATCTCTGCACCGTATGGAAGAACACCAGTAAGCCAGTGACTCAGCACCCGTAATAGGGGTAGAGGCAGAGAATCCCAGTGGAAAGAGGGGAAACCGGCCAGGCAGAGACAGCAAGTCATCATAATCCTTTTCAAATCAAATCAAATCCAATTTTATTTGTCACATACACATGGTTAGCAGATGTTAATGCGAGTGTAGCGAAATGCTTGTGCTTCTAGTTCAGACCATGCAGTAATATCTAACAAGTAATCTAACCTAACAATTTCACAACAACTACCTCATACACACAAGTGTAAAGGAATGAATAAGAATATGTACATAAAAATATATGAATGAGCGATGGCCGAACGGCATAGGCAAGATGCAGTAGATGGTATAGAGTACAGTACATACATATGAGATGAGTAATATAGGGTATGTAAACATTATATAAAGTGGCATTGTTTAAAGTGGCTAGTGACACATTTATTACATCAATTTTTCATTATTAAAGTGGCCAGAGATGAGTCAGTATGTTGGCAGCAGCCACTCAATGTTAGTGATGGCTGTTTAACAGTTTGATGGCCTTGAAATAGAAGCTGTTTTTCAGTCTCTCGGTCCCCGCTTTGATGCACCTGAACTGACCTCGCCTTCTGGATGATAGCGGGGTGAACAGGCAGTGGCTTGGGTGGTTGTTGTCCTTGATGATCTTTATGGCCTTCCTGTGACATCGGGTGGTGTAGGTGTCCTGGAGGGCAGGTAGTTTGCCCACAGTGATGCGTTGTGCAGACCTCACTACCCTCTGGAGAGCCTTACGGTTGTGGGCGGAGCAGTTGCCGTACCAGTCGGTGATGCAGCCCAACAGGATGCTCCCGATTGTGCATCTGTGAGAGTTTGTGAGTGTTTTTGGTGACAAGCCAAAATTCTTCAGCCTCCTGAGGTTGAAGAGGTGCTGCTGCGCCTTCTTCACGACGCTGTTTGTGTGGGTGGACCATTTCAGTTTGTCTGTGATGTGTACGGCGAGGAACTTAAAACTTTCCACCTTCTCCATTACTGTCCCGTCGATGTGGATAGGGGGCTGCTCCCTCCGCTGTTTCCTGAAGTCCACGATTATCTCCTTTGTTTTGTTGACATTGAGTGTGAGGTTATTTTCCTGACACCACACTCCGAGGGCCCTCACCTCCTCCCTGTAGGCCGTCTCGTCGTTGTTGGTAATCAAGCCTACCACTGTAGTGTCGTCTGCAAACTTGATGATTGAGTTGGAGGCGTGCATGGCCACGCAGTCATGGGTGAACAGGGAGTACAGGAGAGGGCTGAGAACGCACCCTTGTGGGGACCCAGTGTTCAGCGGGGTGGAGATGTTGTTACCTACCCTCACCACCTGGGGGCGGCCCGTCAGGAAGTCCAGGACCCAGTTGCACAGGGCGAGGTCCTTAATGACGAGTTTGGAGGGTACTATGGTGTTACATGCTGAGCTGTAGTCGATGAACAGCATTCTTACATAGGTATTCCTCTTGTCCAGATGCGTTAGGGCAGTGTGCAGTGTGATTGCAATTGCGTCGTCTGTGGACCTATTGGGGCGGTAAGCAAATTGGAGTGGGTCTAGGGTGTTAGGTAGGGTGGAGGTGATATGGTCCTTGACTAGTCTCTCAAAGCACTTCATGATGATGGAAGTGAGTGCTACAGGGCGATAGTCATTTAGCTCAGTGACCTTCGCTTTCTTGGGAACAGGAACAATGGTGGCCCTCTTGAAGCATGTGAGAACAGCAGACTGGGATAAGGATTGATTGAATATGTCCGTAAACACACCAGCCAGCTGGTCTGCGCATGCTCTGAGGACGCGGCTGGGGATGCCGTCTGGGCCGGCAGCCTTGCGATGGTTAACACGTTTAAATGTTTTACTCACGTTGGCTGCAGTGAAGGAGAGCCCGCAGGTTTTGGTAGCGGGCCGTGTGAGTGGCACTGTGTTGTCCTCAAAGCAAGCAAAGAAGTTGTTTAGTTTGTCTGGGAGCAAGACATCGTGCTCCGCGACGGGGCTGGTTTTCCTTTTGTAGTCGGTGATTGACTGTAGACCCTGCCACATACCTCTCGTGTCTGAGCCGTTGAATTGCGACTCTTCTTTGTCTCTGTACTGACACTTAGCTTGTTTGATTGCCTTGCGGACATATGAACTGTGATGTAGATCACTAACTTTAAGAGTCAATAACAATACTTTCTCTTTCCATCTGGGATGTATCCAGACAAAGCCTTTAGGAGAGCACTAGTGCCCTCTACCATCGCTTGGTTATACTATAGTTATTTTGAGCCTATAATACCTAAAGTAGATATTAATTCATGTAATGGTTACTGGATGTGTAATTGGCACACTGTGTGCCACTGGATATTGAGAAATAATGAATAACAATGTGTGTTACATTCATGAATGTGTATCAACAGCATGATCAAACAGATGTGCTCCCCCAGTACACAGTCACGTTTTGAACAGTGGATGGCAGCATTGAGGTACATTGCTACAAGTCTTAACTCACTGAACTCTCTCTTTATCGTGCTAATTACCTTCTATAGATCAACATTTCCTGTTTAAAAGTGCAAAGCTGTTATGAGGCTGTATTGAAGGTAGTTTCACACCTTTGCTGTCCTTATATCCATTGCAGGAGCATGCAGAATTTCAAGCCACAACATCATCTGTGACCTTAACGTGGGTGTGAAGAGGCACTCGCTTTACCCTGAGGTTATGCCTTCTCACTTTTCTCTCTTCTGAAAGAGAGCCTAGCCTATAAGGTTAATGACAACCATTCGTGTGGCAAATTATTTTAGTTTGATGTTGTGGAGGAAAGTGAAAAAAGGGAGTTAGAGATAGAGGACTAGGCTCTAAATACGAGGAAGAGAGATGGCCTTGTGGTTTAGGGCCCTGGCTGTTTTTGTAATTAGTGGTTTTGTGACACAATTCTCTATGGTTTTGTTTTTATATGGTTTTCAGGGACATTATTTTATATTCCAGTGATAATTCAACGTTGTTTAAACTTTTACTGTGAGTGAAGTCATATCCTCCCAGACTCGTACTGTACAGAGTACACTCTTAGAAAAAAAGGTGCTATCTAGAACCAATACGGGTTCTTTGTCTGTCCCCATGGAAGAACCATTTGAAGAACCCTTTTTGGTTCCAGCTAGAACCCTTTAGGGTTCCATGTAAAACCCTTTCCACAGAGGGTTCTACATGGAACCAAAATAGTTCTACCTTGAATCAGAAAGGGTTCTATCTGGAACCATAAAACGGTTCTCCTATGGGGACAGCCGAAGACCCTTTTGAAACCCTTTTTTCTAAGAGTGTAGATGCTGTGTGTAGTAGGTAACTATCCCTTGAACCATTGAGAGTTATTCAAACATAGTTCACCAAACCACTACTGTTACACAAACATACCCTTGTCTTGGAGAACCCACACTAAGATGTCTTCATTCTTATGAGATGTGTGTGTGTGTGTGTGTGTGTGTGTGTGTGTGTGTGTGTGTGTGTGTGTGTGTGTGTGTGTGTGTGTGTGTGTGAGTTAGAGAGAGAGAGACAGAGACAGAGAGAGCAATAGAGAAAGGTGTGGTTGGGGGCTTGTAACGGTTTTCCCTCCACTTCAAACGCCAACCTGCAGTGGAAACTTCCCTTACGCTCACTCCCAGGGTGGGTGTCTACTGTCAAACTCCTTTCAATCCAGGAGCTGCTACTGTAAAAGATGAACGCTGAGGTAAACACTTTCCAAGATTGCAAATGTGATCATGCAGGAAAAAAAAGAAACTCAAACTGAAAAAGTGTGAATTCTTCGATTTATCATACGCTTCTCTCTTCTAATTTTGATAATTTGTTTACACATTTTATTTATTTTTCTGACAGTGTAATGTCCTAGGTACTGTGCAACTCCATTTTTCTCAAATAATTCTCCAATTCATCTTATACTAAATAAAAATGTTCAGGACACAATCGATAAATGTCACACTTATTCTGCATTACAAACTATATATACTATTGATAAGTGAGTAATTGATTACTTTTATTCATGTTATGCATTTTTATAATCCTTATAATTCAAAAATGTAAATGTATATGTATTTGGGGATTCATTCCTAGCCTTAACCCTAACCCTTATCTTAACCCTAAGTCTTAAACCTACTGTAACCCTTAGCCTTGCCCTAAGGGTTAACCCTAACCCTTATCTTAACCCTTACTCTAAACCTAACTGTAACCTCAGCAAGCATTTGCTTATCAACAGTTAGTTTGTTGATCGCATGATCATCTTTAGAGCATCTACAGACGAACTATGCAGACTATCCAAATAAAGTGTGACTCATTTCTTTATATCAAAAGTTCTGTATAATAGAAATTAAATGTTGAACATGTATTTTATTTGATTATGTATCTTTGATGTGACGGAAGTGTATCATGTTGGCTAAAGGTGCTTCACATTATCTTGTTTTTATTACCAGTAAGTAAAGTGTCATATCACATCAGCAGTCTTTTTGGTATTCAAATCCAAAGAATGAAACATCTAACCACTTGTTGGAAGTGACTAACATGACCAGAAGTTCACATGCGTGACATAGGAACAACGCATCACATGAAAACATAGAATGTCAAACCTCTCTCAATTACATTTTTTTGTTTATTTTCATTCTGAGTGTACAGCAACTTTTAGAACCGGCATTGACAAACAGTTGCTAGGTCATTTCAGACAAGTCTGGTCTTTACCACAGGAGTGAGCAGCAGAGGCAAATAATGCATCTACAATACAGAACAGAGCTTACTGTTTATTCCACGTCTCACAAGAAAACATTAAAATAAATAAACAATAATATATATGCAGTACCAGTCAAAAGTTTGGACACACCTACTCATTCAAGGGTTTTTCTTAATTTTTACTATTTTGTACATTGCAGAATAATTGTGAAGACAACAAAACTATGAAAGAACACATGTAATCATGTAGTAACCAAAAAAGTGTTAAACAAATCAAAAATATTTTATATTTATGATTCTTCAAAGTAGCCACAGCTTTGCACAATCTTGGCATTCTCCCAACCAGCTTCACCTGGAAAGCTTTTCCAACAGTCTTGAAGGAGTTCCCACATATTCTGAGCACTTGTTGACTGATTTTCCTTCACTCTGCGGTCCATCTCAATTGGGTTGAGGTCAGGTGATTGTGAAGGTCAGGTCATCTGACGCAGCACTCCATCACTCTCCTTTTTGGTCAAATACCCCTTACAGCCTGGAGGTGTGTTGGGTCATTTTCCTGTCGACAAAACAAATGATAGTCCCACTAAGCGCAAATTAGATGGGATGGCGTATCACTGCAGAAAGCTGAGTTGCCATGCTGGTTAAGTGTGCCTTGGTTTATAAATAAAGCACTGACATTGTCACCAGCAAATCACCACCACACCTCCTCCTCCATGCTTCATTGTGGGAACCACACATGCTGAGATCATCCGTTCACCAACTCAACTCATCAGACCAAAGGACAGATTTCCACCGTTCGAATGTCCATTGCTCATATTTCTTAGCCCAAGCAAGTCTCTTCTTCTTATTAGTGTCCTTTAGTAGTGGTTTCTTTGCAGCATTTCGACCATGAAGGCCTGAATCGCTCAGTCTCCTCTGAACAGTTGAGATTTGTCTGTTACTTGAACTCTGTGAAGCATTTATTTGGGCTGCAATCTGAGGAGCAGTTAACTCTAATGAACTTGTCCTCTGCAGCAGAGGTAACTCTGGGTCTTCCTTTCCTGTGGCGGTCCTCATGAGAGCCAGTTTCATCATAGCGCTTGATGGTTTTTGAAATTGACTACCTTCATGTCTTAAAGGTAATGATGGACTGTCGTTTATCTTTGCTTATTTGAACTGTTCTTGCCATTATGGACTTAGTCTTTTACCAAATAGGTCTATCGTCTGTATACCACCCCAGCTTGTCACAACATAACTGATTGGCTCAAACGCATTAAGAAGGAAAGAAATTCCACTATTTAACTTTTAACAAGGCACACCTGTTAATTGAAATGCATTTCAGGTGACTACCTCATGAAGCTGGTTGAGAGAATTCCAATAGTGTGCAAAGCTGTCATCACGGAAAAGGGTGGCTACTTTGAAGAATATAATATAGAAACTGTATTTTGATTTGTTTAACACTTTTGTGGTTAATTCAAGATTCCATATGTGTTATTTCATAGTGTTGATTTGATGTCTTTACTATTATTCTACCATGTAGAAAATGGTAAAAATAAAAACCCTTGAATGAGTAGGTGTGTCCAAACTTTTGACTGGAACTGTGTATATCCATTTTAGATCGCAAAGGGGCTGAATACCTATCTATATATACAATACCTTCGGAAAGCATTCAGACCCCTTGACTTTTTCCAAGTTTTGTTACATTATAGCCTTTTTCTAAAATTGATTAACTTAAACATATTCCTCAGCAAGTAACACACAATACCCCATAATGACAGAGAAAAAACAGGTTTTTAGAAATGTTTGCAAATTCATTACAAATAAGAAACAGAAATACCTTATTTGGATAGGTATTCTGCCCCTTTGCTATGAGACTCGAAATTGAGCTGAGGTGCATCCTGTTTCTGTCACGCTTGCTCCCACTCCCCCACTCTGGTGCTTGCGGGCACCAGGATGTCCATCATTACGCACACCTGTCACCATCATTACGCGCCGCTGCGCAATATTGGACTCACATGGACTCCATTTGTTGATTACCCCTTCTTTATCTGTCTGCTCCTCACATTATTCCTTGTGTCAGCATTGATGTAGTTATTTTTCCCCTGTCCAGACGCTGTTCCTGTCCTGTTTCATGTCCGTTATTCTTTAAATGTTCTCCCTGTACCTGCTTTCTAAGGTCTCCAGTGTCGATCCTCACTGTTTCCAATGATCATCCTTGAGATGTTTCTACAACTTGATTGGAGTCCACCTGTGGTAAATTCAATTGATTGGACATGATTTGGAAAGGCACACACCTGTCTATATAAGGTCCCACAGTTGACAGTGCATGTCAGATCAAAAACCAAGCCATGAGGTCGAAGGAATTGTCCGTAGAGCTCCGAGACAGGATTGTGTTGAGGCACAGATCTGGAGAAGGGTACCAACAAAAAAATTCTGCAGCATTGAAGGTCCCCAAGAACACAGTGGGCTCCATCATTCTTAAATGGAAGAAGTCTGGAACTACCAAGACTCTTCCTAGAGACCAGCCAAATTGATCAATCGGGGGGAAAGGGCCTTGGTCAGGGAGGTGACCAAGAACCCGATGGTCACTCTGGTAGAGCTCTCCTATTCCTCTGTGGAGATGGGAGAACCTTCCAGAAGGACTACCATCTCTGCAGCATTCCACCAATCAGGCCTTTATGGTAGAGTGGCCAGACTGAAGCCACTCCTCAGTAAAAGGCACATGACAGACCATGAGAAACACAATTCTCTTGTCTGATGAAACCAAGATTGAACTCCTTGGCCTGAATTCCAAATTTCACTTCTGGAGAAAACCTGGCATCCTCCCTACGGTGAAGCACGGTGGTGGCAGGGACTGGGAGACTAGTCAGGATCGAGGCAAAGACGAACGGAGCAAAGTACAGAAAGATCCTTGATGAAAACCTGCTCCAGAAAGCTCAGGACCTCAGACTGAGGTAAAGGTTCACCATCCAACAGGACAATGACCCTAAGCACACAGCCAAGACAATGCAGGAGTGGCTTCGGAACAAGCGTCTGAATGTCCTTGAGAGGCCCAGCCAGATCCTGGGCTTGAACCCGATCTAACATCTCTGGAGAGACCTGAAAATAGCTGTGCAGTGACACTCCCCATCCAATCTGACAGTGCTTGAGAAGAATGGGAGAAACTGCCCAAATACAGGTATGCCAAGCGTGTAGCGTCATACCCAAGAAGAATCGATGCTGTAATTGCTGCCAAAGGTGCTTCAACAAAGTACTGAGTAAAGGGTCTGAATACTTATGTAAATATGATATTTCCGTTTTTTTTTTATATATATATAAATTAGCAAAAATCTCAGAAATCTTGTTTTTGCATTGTCATTATAGGGTATTGTGTGCAGGAATGGGGGGAGGGGGAAATTTAGTCAATTCTAGAACAAGGCTGTAAAGTAACACAATGTGGAAAAAGTCAAGGGGTCTGAACACTTTCTGAAGGCACTCTATATAATGTATTTTTGCTTTTGTCCATGTTTTTTATTATTTAGAACTCTTAGGCAATATGCAGGCAAATGTGCTGTCGAACATGTGAAAATAACTGGAATCCCCCCTATAATAATAATAACAACAATAATAACAATAATAATGATGATAATAATGAAGTGTTATTAATATATGTTCATGTTCTATCAAAATATTGATTTTAAGTCACAGCCTACTTTATAGCCCATCAGCTTGGTTGATATGCACTTTTTAGTAACAGTTTAATAGGCTAATACAATTCATATTATTATGAGAATTGTATCTACTGTAATTATTAAGTAGCAGTATCGCTTTATTACTCCCCTATTATTATTATTATCATCCTATTGTATCCTATTCAATCATTGTTTTCACCATTTACTCAGAATCAAAATGTGTTAGTGTTATTTTAGCTAAATGTAATGTCAATATGTTATATGCCAAAGAAACAGGCTGTGAAGTCCTGTAATCGATTGCCGAACACAGACAGGCAGTCAGAGAGAGAGAGATCCGTTTCTCTGTGTTAGACCAAGTTCCCAGAATAGACACTCGCGGACTCGTCTGCTTTTCTTTCTAATATGGAGGAAGTATCGGCGGATTAACTGTTGCTGCCTGCGCCACTAATGTAATATGTTACAGTGTGATCCAAGAAAGATATTCCTATGGGTGAAATGTGTTGGCTAGTCCTAATTTCCGAGCATAGGTGGTGGCATTATTCAATCTCCTGCGTTTATAAGGTAAAGAAAGAAAGAAAACCAATGCAACTCAGTGATGATATTTAGCCTACAAGGATAACGGTTACTCTGCTATAATGACATATAAAATATGCCCGTGGATAAACGCTCAACATCCGACCATTGATTCATCCAGACAATGCAATGCGTGCTGCTGTCTCCACGACATCCAGCGAGACAGGTGGGTCTCACGTATGAAAGCCAGACGGCTCGCGACTCAACCGTGATCCGATACCTGTTGATGCAGGAGTGGGGGGTTCTGCGAACTCTCTATGACACCATTCGAAATGGTTTTTTTTCCCCCAAACAGCAATGCCAAGAGAGACACTCTATCATCTTATGTAAACCTAATTGAATTAGACTGAATGGGCACTATAGTTGAGGAGACGTTCTGTCTCTACTGAAATGTATTTCTCACGGCACCTGTGAATATTTTGGCAGGTTAGTATGAGACAGCATGTTATCTGGCATATCTCTCAGGGACTGCCTACTGACTCACTCACTCACTCCGACTTCATCCAATACCTTTTGAATATCCTACGTATGCTTTTCTGATTCCTTAGCCCCCCTCGGTTTAAAATAGGCTGCTCCTTACTCCTTTTCTATGGCTACTTCCTCAGGAACCGGTGGATCCAGTTTTATCCCCTCGTTCTTTATTTCATTTAGCCTCAAAACAAGTTGAGTCTTCGACCTCATTGCTGCTGTAGTAAAAACAACATCCAGTAATACACAGTCTATAAATGTTGACGTGGCCATATTTAGGCTTATGAAAGTGTACTTCATAGAATACTGTAGGATACAGGGAAGGTGTGTGCGGGGGTCACGTTTGAGGTGGAAAAGTTGACGGTCTAGTTCAGCACAGAGGAAGTAACTACCAAAGCTACTTATTGAGGAGTGCACTGCTCTGTTCCTGAACTTTATTCAGGTTGTATGCAGGACAGGACAGTGTTATACTCAACTGAAGTTTTTTGGGGGGGCATCCCACTTTTTTTGGAGGAGAGTATCCCCTCATTGTTTTGTTTGTTATTGTCTACCAAAAACATATTAGGCTACTGAGCATTTGCATTTGAATTTTAAGAGGTGCAACTTCCGCTGACGAAGATCACTGATTATCACTTGAACAGGGGAGACACAAAAGGTAATGTCCAATCAAATATTTTGTCAATTTATCAAGTTACAGGCATCCTACACATTATAATGCACTGAAAACGATTAGGCTACCATCCTTAAAAGACAAGGTTATGTAACTTTGTAATACGTTCATAATAACTTTTCATAATTGTTTTATCTGGACGCAATATATCAACTTCGACGATGCTCCCTCTGCGTACTGTTTAGGAGCGATTGATCGACACATTGACAGTGTATCCCATTTGATTGCTCATGTCATAACAGGGGACGGCCGATTGTGTCAATCAAATGCCTTGATTCATATAATATAAATGAGAGAAAAAATCAACCCATATAGTTTTTCTTAAACTGAAGGGAGATCTTGGGCTGTCAGTAAGCCTACACACGTGCACGGCGGAGCGTTTGTAGAGACAGGTGTCCACCACGGAGGCGCGGATCGCTGGTGAAAATACTTCTTATGGGCTTTCCGTTTATTGCAGATGAAGCACTTCTAATTTCAATTGTCAAAAATATAAAGGTAAATTATGTTGATGGAATTAATCGAATAACTTAGGTTGCTTATCACTAAAACAACTGTTATGTATTTATGTATTTGAATAGCCTAGTCTACCCATGTATGACTGACTATAAATTCAAGAGAAAATATAAACATATCATGGCTCTTAGTCTTATGTATGAATCGTTTGCATTGTAGGCTAGTAGATATCCAAATTATTGAAGAGTCAATTACTAGGGAAAATGTAAGTGCATGCCGTTTTTTATTGACTGATTATGAATATGTCTTGTGTGATTTTTATTGTATTGTATGTAGAAAGAAGTGGTAATCATTTACAAGACATTTGCCAAAATGTTGACATTTGTATTCTAGTTCCTAGTAGAAAATGTTTTGCTCTGTCAGTCCTCAAGATTGGGTTTCTTTTTTTTTTTAACTGAACTATGAGGGCTTATCCCCCTTGTGGGTCATACTATGAGGGCTTAGCCCTCTTGTGGGTCATACTATGAGGGCTTAGCCCTCTTGTGGGTCATACTATGAGGACAAACTCCTCTTGTGGGGTCACACTATGAAGCTGTACTCCTCTTGTGGGTCATAATTATCTTGTGCATCAAACATCAATACTACACAATTTCATGTGAACCACCAACAGATAATACATGTCTACTACATTTCCGTTGATACTGATAGCAGACATTAGGTTGGCCAGGTTTTTTTTTGCACCTCACTACTGTTCTCTCAGACATATTTATTTTTAGCTTAAGGCCTTTGTCAGAGGACGTGAAACTACTAGAACTGCAGTGTGTGTTCTCACTCCATGTACATGTATAGCCCATATTATAGTTTTAGCTGAATATATGTGTTACTTCTCTAACAGTGCAACTTTCAATGAGCCACTTCATTCTATTCAAAGGCTGCTTTTGGGGGAGTTGAACCATAGAGTTTTATGTGGCGAGACAATAAACTGGTGGTGTGAACTTTTCGGCTTCAGTTGTATTTGAACACTGTATCATTTTTATACATCGTATAATTGTATCAGTCATAATGAGTTTAATGTATTTTCACTCAACCTTTATCGTAAAATATTAGTGAAATATCGCAAATTAATCATTGCCTTTTTCAAAATTAAAATATCCTCTAATTTGGCTATTTTAGCATTTATAAATATTTATTATCATTCATAATGGGTTATTAATTAAATGTATTATGAAGTGTTGCCTAAATGTACAATGATCGCGTAAAAAATAAAAAAATCACTCCAAACAAACAGTATAATATGGATGATTTCATAAGGATTTAGAAGAGGTTAGGATCTACATCTATTCCAAGTTGGTTCAACTTCATTTCATTGAAATGATGTGGAAACAAAGTTGATTCAACCTCTGTGTGCCCAGTGAGTAAGCATCGTGGTTCAGCTCAAGTGCTCTTCTAATTTATTGTTTCTTTTGATACCCAAAGCTCTCCACCGACTATGGAAACAGAGGCAACTGATGGATATTCTGCAAGTAAGTCAACTCTTCAATGTCTCTAACCTGAAGCTTCCTGACCTATTCTAATTCTTTAAACTTTTGAAAAGTTGTATTAGCGAGATCCTGTTTCACATTGCAGATGCTGGATGTGTCTCTCAATTGTCATTTTATGGTTTTATACAAACTGGTCTTTCTAATCACGTTTGAAGCATATCCGTCCGTATCCAAAGAAATTGTAGATGTTATATTGTTCTGGTTCCCTGATGAGAGGCCTAGGCCTACAGGGATATTGGGCAGATGGACCAGGTGTAGGAGCAGGGGCGGACAGTCCTGCTAGGAGAAGGAGGTATCCCCTCTCCTCTCCCAACCTCCTTCTCCTTCACAAGCTACATGTGTTCTGATCCTGTAAAACGATCCTGACAACTTCGCTCTCCTAGAGATGTCTTATCATCAGTAGGGTGGTTCTGTACCAGGTAGACAGTGGTACTTCCCTCCTCTTTACATTCCCCTTCACAGATTCCCACTGATAGAACATACTGACAATCTGGAGTTTGACAACTCCTTCTTGTGTTTGTTGGTAATAGGTTTGGGATGAGTGGTCAAAAACATGAACGTTATAGTGTGAAGGAAAAAAGTAGGATGAAGTAGGATATAGTGCCTTCTGCTTTCATTCACATCGCTGATACACATCTATTTTGGTTAATGCTTGAAGTATACTGCCATATCTCCACTAACATGTTCGTAGGCAAGTTGGTGAATGAGTTCTCTCACAGTCTAGAGGGAAGGTCCGGAGGTTGAGAGTTTGACAGGAAAAACCAGATCCTTGCTCCAGCCTGTGTGTTTCCAACAAGCCACAACATAGTTACTCTGTCATCCGGGGGGAGAAATCCTGCACAGTTCCAACCCTTGATCGTTCTTACTTTGTGTCATTCCTGTTTCTGTGGCTCATTATAGTCCTCCCACTCAGAAATTATGGCATTTTTATAACCAGCCAACCACTTGTTGCTGATAGTTTAACACAACACGTTCTCAATCTCACTTCATAAGACAACCTGCAGTAACTAACATGTCTGATAAGAAAAATCATATACACGGTAGCCTATATCATGATTTCTTGTTCTCTCTTTGTCATTTTCATACATTTTATTTTCCTTTTGGCAACGCCAACACATGGAACAATCCATTGTCTTCTTCCAATGAAGCCTCCACTGTCTATACAAGTCATCTGGGCCATGGTGTGGTGGTAAATACAGTATTGAGTCAGCTAACAAGTGGTGTGAATCAAAGCTCTGATTCTGACTTAGCAGACTGTGTGTGTGTGTGTGTGTGTGTGTGTGCTGTTGGCCCCAGTCGCTGATGTGGCCATACACTGTCTCCTCAACCTGGCCCACGGGTTCCAGCATGCATCACTTTGGGGGCAGCGAGCTGCGAGCTGCAATTGTAACTATTGTATGAGGAATGGCAGATGATAAACAAGTGAGTGTGTTTGAGTGCACACATATGACTGTATCAAACCATTACATTTACATTTGAGTCATTTAGCAGATGCTCTTATCCAGAGCTACTTACAGTTAGTGCATTCATCTTAAGATAGCTAGGTGGGACAACCACATATCACAGTCATAGTAAGTACATTTTTTGTCAATAATGTAGATATCTGCCTCCCGAGTCACGCAGTGGTGTAAGGAACTGCATCGCTGTGCTTGAGACGTCACTACAGAACTGGGATCGTGACTGGTAGACCCATGAGGCGGGGCACAATTGGCCCAGCATTGTCCGGGTCAGGGGAGGGTTTGGCCGGCCGGGATTTCCTTGTTCCATCACGCTCTAGTGACTTCTTGTGGCGGGCCGGGTGCCTGCAAACTGACTTTGGTCGCCAGTTGGACAATGTTTCCTCCGACACATTGGTGCAGCTGGCTTCCGGGTTAAGGCAGCAGCGTGTCAAGGAGCAGTGCGGCTTGCCAGGGTCGTGTTTCGGAGGACGCATGGCTCTCGACCTTCCTCTCTCCCGAGTCCGTAGGGGAGTTGCAGCGATGGGACAAGACTGTAACTAGCAATTGGATACCACAAAATTGGGGAGAAAAAAGGGTAAAAGTACAACAACAACAAAAAACATTTCAGAGCTAAGTGTGAGTGTTAGTTCACTAAATACTTTATTAATTATTGTTATTAATTTATTTATTTTTGGTGGGGGGAGGTGTGAGGAAGGGGTGCGAGGGGGGGTGCTGTGGGATTATTTAAGATACTCTTTGAAGATGTAGGGTTTCAGATGTTTTCAGAAGAGGGGCAGGGTATCTGCTGTCCTTGGGGTCCCAAGACAGAGAAAAGCTTGGACTGGACTGAGTGGGAGTTGCCCTCCCTTGAGCAGAGCCAGAAGGTATGGAGTGGCAGTTCATCTTGCTGCTCCATAGGCAAGTACCATGGTATTGTAGTGGACTGTGTTGTATTGTAGTGAGATTCTTTGATGTTTGCAGAGAACGACAGGGTGTTGTCCAGGGTCATGCCAAGGTTCTTTGCACTCTGGAAGGGGGACACCATTAAGTTGTCAACCATGATGAAGAGGTCTTGGAGTGGGCAGGCCTTCCCCAGGAGGAAGATCAGCTCCGTCTTGTTGAGGTTGAGATTGAGGTGGTGGGCTGACATCCAACCTGAGATATTTGCCAGGCACACAGAGATGCATATCACCACCTGGGTGTCAGAAGGGGAAAGGAGAAAAGAAGTTGAGTGCCATCTGCATAGCAATGATAGGAGAGACCATGTGAGGATATGACGGAGCCGAGTGACTTGGTTTATAGAGAGAAGAGGAGAGGGCCTGGAACCGAGCCCTGGGGGACACCAGTAGTGAGAGTAGTGAGTAGTGAGAGACGCAGATCCTCTCCACATCACCTGGTAGGAGTAGACTGCCAAGTAGGATGCAATCCAAGAGTGTGCAGAGCCTGAGACTCCCAGCCCTGAGAGGGTGGAGAAGAGGATCTGATGGTTCACGGTTTCGAAGGCAGCGGATAGATCTAGGAGGATGAGAACAGAGGAGAGAGATTCAGCTTTGGCAGTGTGGAGAGCCTCCGTGACAGAGAAGATCAGTTTGGGTTGAGTGACCTGTCTTGAAGACTGACTGGTTAGGGTTAACCTCTATGGGCTAGGTGGGACGCTAGCGTGCCACCCGTGGTGCACTCCATCAACAGCAGGTGCATTTCAAGAGCGGCAAATTTGAATCCAAATAAATGTCAAAATTCAAATTTTTCAAAAATACAACTATTTTACACCATTTGAAAGATAAACATCTCCTTAATCTAACCACGTTTTACGATTTCAAAAAGGTTTTACGGCGAAAGCATAAATTTAGAGTATGTTAGGACAGTACATTTACAAGAGTTGTGTGTAATGTTTTGTCAAGTCAAAGACAGGGTCACCAAAACCATAAAACCAGCTAAAATGATGCACTAACCTTTTACAATCTCCATCAGATGACACTCCTAGGACATTATGTTAGACAATGCATGCATTTTTAGTTCTATCAAGTTCATATTTATATCCAAAAACAGCGTTTTACTATGGCATTGATGTTGAGGAAATCGTTTCCCTCCAATAACCGGCAGTCAAGTCAGCGTCACAAATTAAATAATTAAAATTAGAAAACATTGGTAAAATATTATATTGTCATTTAAAGAATTATAGATTTACATCTCTTGAACGCAATCAACTTGCCAGATTTAAAAATAACCTTACTGGGAAATCACACTTTGCAATAATCTGAGCACTGCGCCCAGAAAAATACGCGTTGCGATACAGACTAGACGTCATGTTGGGGAGATCTAAAATCGAAAATACTATGTAAATAATCCATTACCTTTGATTCTCTTCATCAGATGTCACTTCCAGGTATCACAGGTCCATAACGAATGTAGTTTTGTTCAAAAAAGCTCATCATTTATGTCCAAAAATCTCCGTCTTGTTAGCACATGATCTAAGCCAGCCGGACTTCTCGTCATGAACGAGGGGAAAAAATATATTTCCGTTCGTTCAAACATGTCAAACGTTGTATAGCATAAATCATTAGGGCCTTTTTTAACCAGAACATGAATAATATTCAAGGTGGACGAATGCATACTCTTTTATAACGTATTGGAACGAGGGTACCCAACATGAACTCGCGCGCCAGGTGTCTAATGGGACATCATCGTTCCATGGCTCTTGTTCGGTCAGATCTCCCTCCAGAAGACTCAAAACACTTTGTAAAGGCTGGTGACATCTAGTGGAAGCAATAGGAAGTGCCAAAATATTCCTCAGCCCCTGTGTTTTTCAATGGGATAGGTTTAAAGTCAATACAACACATCAGGTATCCACTTCCTGTCAGAAAATGTCTCAGGGTTTTGCCTGCCAAATGAGTTCTGTTATACTCACAGACACCATTCAAACAGTTTTAGAAACTTTAGAGTGTTTTCTATCCATATATAATAAGTATATGCATATTCTAGTTACTGGGTAGGATTAGTAACCAGATTAAATCGGGTACATTTTTTTTATCCAGACGTGCAAATGCTGCCCCCTAGCCCTAACAGGTTAAGAAGATGGTTCTGAGAGAGATAGGGAGAGAGACGGTCAGAGACGGCACGCTCAAGTGTTTTGGAAAGAAAATAAAGAAGTAATACCAGTCTGTAGTTTTTGACGTCAGAGGGGTCAAGTGTTGGTTTCTTGAGGAGGGGTGCGACAGTGGTCAAGGATGAGTTGATGAGGGAAGTGAGGAATGGGAAAAGGTTTCCAGAGATTGTCTGGAGACAGGAGGAGGGGATGGGGTCGAGCGGGCAGGTTGTTGGGTGGCCTGACCTCACTAGTCACAGGATTTCATCTGGAGAGAGAGGGGAGAAAGAGGTCAAAGCGTGGGGTAGTTATGTGTGAGTGCGACCAGTGGACTCAATAAGCTGTGAATGAATAAGAGTGAATAAGAGTGAATGAAAAGCGGATGTCGTCAATCTTCTTTTTAAAGTGGTTGACAAAGTTGTCCTCAGAGAGGGAGGAGGGAGGGGGGAGGATTAAGGAGGGAGGAGAAGGTGGAAAATAGTTTCCTAGGGTTAGCAAGTGTGTATACTGTATATAAGAAGTCCTACCACAGTTCGTCTTTGAAACCAGTTTCAGTGAAATGCCTTTAAGGGTTTCAGTAATAATTACAAGTACATAAAACATATGAACATCAACATTCAGGTGCTACGAGTACACACCACCTTTGAGACACACTGAGCCTTTACCTGACCTGAGAGGCCCTACAGAGCTGCCAGGCAGCCGTCAAGGCGTCAACACTTAGCACAGTAATGGAAAATCCTTCATGACAAATCTGGGCCACCCCTATCTCTACAACAGACACCACTGCCATTGGATAGCCACCTGTCAGTCACCTGAGATTTCATCCAACCCCAGCATGGCGTGCAATCGGAGACCAGACCCAGGGATTGTGTCATCATGGTCATGGACCACAACTCCCAGTGTGTCTCACTCAGCAGCAGCCAATCACAACAATGTAACACCACATAAAATACAAGCATTTTGTTTTAGCTTCCATGAGAAAAGCTTTGGCGAAGATTAACTGTTAGACTGTTACTTTCAGGTACTTTCCTGTAAACCTATATTAACAAAATACTCCCAGGTGCTACCTGGTACCGTGTTGTCTTTGCTGTGGTCTGGCTCCTGTGGGATTTGACACCTGGGTCAGTGGGGGTGCTGTGGTGTTGCTGCTGCTGCTGCTGTATTGTCTGAGAGGCTGTGCTGGGGCCAGGCTGTAACGGGATAAGGGATTGTACAGCTCTCCTTCTGAGTGGACAGGACAGGACCCACAGCTATAGCTATCCCATGGCATTGCCTGTGTCAGGGAGGGTGCTGACAGGCCGCAATCTGATCTGATCTGTATGGAGAGGACACGAGGCTGATAGAAAAAGTAGCCGGCAGACAGGAGCCATACCACCTTGCACTCTGGTACTGTACTGGTTAGCACCTAGAAGCTAAGCAAGTGCTGGGTCTGGTTGGCAGATCATCCACAGAACATCTGTTTGCTACTGAAAGTGGTACAGAATGATTTCCTGTTATGAATTAGAAGTGTGAAATACAGCATTAAATGATCCCCTAGCTAAGTATCTCCGCGTATAATCAGACATTTTTACACTTTTTTTTAGATGGTGTGATTGCTACAATTGACACCTCTCAAGGCATTTATGTGAGGATGTCATGACATTTGGAGAGATGGAGTTTGTATGTACAGTATGTACTGTATATGTATACTGTGCAGTGCAATGGTGTGCAATGCGATGTTCCCAGCTCTCTTGTTGTCTGTCTGTCACCCAGGTAACGGAGACTGCTCTCCCAAGAAGACAGAGAACTCTAGAATGTTGGTGGACCTGTCGGCAAACACACCCAACGCACAGCAGCCCCAGGGTCCTTATTCACCGACTGGTGAGTGGATACACACACACACACACACACACACACACACACACACACACACACACACACACACACACACACACACACACACACACACACACACACACACACACACACACACACACACACACACACACACACACACACACAGACACACACACACGCACACACACACACACACGTCAAGAAACAGTTTATTTTCTTTTATCAAAGTGTCATCAGAAATGTATGTCTTATCTGAAGGGTCTTGCGTAGTTCCCTTCCCTTAAATGAACAGAAATAGGAAGAGCTGAGACATGGTGCCATTCTTCTCATTGTCCTCAGACATGTCACCATGAGGTGGCTGAACCAGAAAAGGGAAGTTGTTTCCCGCAGCATCCCCCAGTATTAGTAGCCTGGTCCTAGATCTGTGTCAGAGGGAGAGAGACTCTCACAGATACAGCTTGTGTCATCCCGACACAGAGGTTGCCTAACACCACTCCGCCATGACACCACTTTTGTAACACAACACTGAAATTAAGCAGTTGTGTCAGTGTGTACAAAACTACAAAACATGTTTGCCTATACACTTATGTTTAGAATCAAACTATTAGTATGGTATAGCATTTTAAAGTATTTTTTCATTCACTTCAGCAAAATACCTCTACAGTTCTACTAGCAAAATACCTTATGGGTGGCTCTTCTTGACCTTCTTGATCTCTGACCCTTGAGTAATGTAAACTATGAGGTGTTCAATACACAGCCAGGTATGGGACAGGTATCCTTACTCAGATTAGCTTATGATAGCACTTTTCACTTAGCTTGGATACCTACTGTAGTTTCTCCTCCTTGGTAACATGACCCGTCATGCTTCGGGAGTTTCTTTATATTTTATTTATCTGGGTTCTATAAAATGCTGTTGTCGCAGCAACCATCTCAAGTTCAGCCAGCTTCGACAGAGAGTGGCGAGCTCTTCATGTGTATACCCCACCTACAATACCCCTCAATCTGCTAGCTCCATGTTGCCAGGATACAGCTCTGGAGGATAAATTCAATGTCATGGTGTTAGTAAAAGAGGAGCTCTTTCAGTTCACACAAGGCTAAAAGATAAAAGGGGAAATATTGCTTAAGAAAATACTGCCATGTTGTTACAGAGATTGCCATGTCATTGCTAACAATAGCAGGACTCCAGAAGTCTATGTGGTCTGTGTTGGAAGATAGATGGAAGTTGTCAATCATATCACCTCAGTGGAGTGGATAATGTGACTTAGTGTCAACCCTATAGCAGTCACCATTACTTAGTGTCAACCCTATAGCAATCACCATTACTTAGTGTCAACCCTATAGCAGTCACCATTACTTAGTGTCAACCCTTATAGCAATCCCCATGACTTAGTGTCAACCCTATAGCAATCCCCATGACTTAGTGTCAATCCTAAAACAATCCCCATGACTTAGTGTCAACCCTAAAACAATCCCCATGACTTAGTGTCAACCCTATAGCAGTCACCATGACTTAGTGTCAACTCTTATAGCAATCCCCATGACTTAGTGTCAACCCTATAGCAGTCACCATTACTTAGTGTCAACCCTATAGCAATCACCATTACTTAGTGTCAACCCTATAGCAGTCACCATTACTTAGTGTCAACCCTTATAGCAATCCCCATGACTTAGTGTCAACCCTAAAACAATCCCCATGACTTAGTGTCAACCCTATAGCAATCCCCATGACTTAGTGTCAACCTTATAGCAATCCCCATGACTTAGTGTCAAACCTATAGCAATCCCCATGACTTAGTGTCAACCCTATAGCAGTCACCATTACTTAGTGTCAACCCTATAGCAATCACCATTACTTAGTGTCAACCCTATAGCAGTCCCCATTACTTAGTGTCAACCCTTATAGCAATCCCCATGACTTAGTGTCGCCCTAAAACAATCCCCATGACTTAGTGTCAACCCTATAGCAATCCCCATGACTTAGTGTCAACCTTATAGCAATCCCCATGACTTAGTGTCAAACCTATAGCAATCCCCATGACTTAGTGTCAACCCTATAGCAATCCCCATGACTTAGTGTCAACCCTATAGCAATCCCCATGACTTAGTGTCAAACCTATAGCAATCCCCATGACTTAGTGTCAACCCTATAGCAGTCACCATGACTTAGTGTCAACCCTATAGCAATCCCCATGACTTAGTGTCAACCCTAT
Source organism: Salmo salar (assembly GCF_965601325.2). Lineage (NCBI taxonomy): Eukaryota > Metazoa > Chordata > Actinopteri > Salmoniformes > Salmonidae > Salmo > Salmo salar. The sequence goes on from NC_138315.1 coordinate 26,192,649, forward strand.
AGCAATCCCCATGACTTAGTGTCAACCCTATAGCAGTCACCATGACTTAGTGTCAAACCTTATAGCAATCCCCATGACTTAGTGTCAACCCTATAGCAGTCACCATGACTTAGTGTCAATTCTTATAGCAATCCCCATGACTTAGTGTCAACCCTATAGCAGTCACCATGACTTAGTGTCACACCTATAGCAATCCCCATGACTTAGTGTCAACCCTATAGCAGTCACCATGACTTAGTGTCAATTCTTATAGCAATCCCCATGACTTAGTGTCAACCCTATAGCAGTCACCATGACTTAGTGTCAACCCTATAGCAATCCCCATGACTTAGTGTCAACCCTATAGCAATCACCATGACTTAGTGTCAACCCTATAGCAATCACCATGACTTAGTGTCAACCCTATAGCAATCACCATGACTTAGTGTCAACCCTATAGCAATCCCCATGACTTAGTGTCAACCCTATAGCAATCCCCATGACTTAGTGTCAACCCTATAGCAGTCACCATGACTTAGTGTCACACCTATAGCAATCCCCATGACTTAGTGTCAACCCTATAGCAGTCACCATGACTTAGTGTCAATTCTTATAGCAATCCCCATGACTTAGTGTCAACCCTATAGCAATCCCCATGACTTAGTGTCAACCCTATAGCAATCACCATGACTTAGTGTCAACCCTATAGCAGTCACCATTACTTAGTGTCACACTATAGCAATCCCCATGACTTAGTGTCAACCCTTATAGCAATCCCCATGACTTAGTGTCAACCCTATAGCAATCACCATGATTTAGTGTCAACCCTATAGCAATCACCATGATTTAGTGTCAACCCTATAGCAATCCCCATGACTTAGTGTCAACCCTATAGTAATCCCAATGACTTAGTGTCAACTCTATAGTAATCCCAATGCCTTAGTGTCAACCCTATAGCAATCAACATGACTTAGTGTCAACCCTATAGCAATCCCAATGACTTAGTGTCAACCCTATAGCAATCCCCATGACTTAGTGTCAACCCTATAGCAATCACCATGACTTAGTGTCAACCCTATAGCAATCACCATGACTTAGTGTCAACCCTATAGCAATCACCATGACTTAGTGTCAACCCTATAGCAATCCCCATGACTTAGTGTCAACCCTATAGCAATCCCCATGACTTAGTGTCAACCCTATAGCAGTCACCATGACTTAGTGTCACACCTATAGCAATCCCCATGACTTAGTGTCAACCCTATAGCAGTCACCATGACTTAGTGTCAATTCTTATAGCAATCCCCATGACTTAGTGTCAACCCTATAGCAATCCCCATGACTTAGTGTCAACCCTATAGCAATCACCATGACTTAGTGTCAACCCTATAGCAGTCACCATTACTTAGTGTCACACTATAGCAATCCCCATGACTTAGTGTCAACCCTTATAGCAATCCCCATGACTTAGTGTCAACCCTATAGCAATCACCATGATTTAGTGTCAACCCTATAGCAATCACCATGATTTAGTGTCAACCCTATAGCAATCCCCATGACTTAGTGTCAACCCTATAGTAATCCCAATGACTTAGTGTCAACTCTATAGTAATCCCAATGCCTTAGTGTCAACCCTATAGCAATCAACATGACTTAGTGTCAACCCTATAGCAATCCCAATGACTTAGTGTCAACCCTATAGTAATCCCAATTACTTAGTGTCAATCCTATAGCAATCAACATGACTTAGTGTCAACTCTATATTAATCAACTTGACTTAGTGTCAACCCTATAGCAGTCACCATTACTTATTGTCAACCTTTTATTAATCACCATGACTTATTGTCAACCCTATTGCATTCACCATGACCTAGTATCAACCCTATAGCAATCACCACAGTAAATGTTGTTGTCAACCCTAATGCAATAAGTACACAGTCAACCCTAGCTATCGCCACACTCCACTTGTATATAAAATAAATGTTGGATGAAATATTGAGTTTGGTCTTATTGCTATTAACTCATCGAAACAGGTTGAATAAAAGATTCATACATGGAAAAACAGATGGTAAAAAAAAATCTAAACGAAGTTTGTGTCTGAGAGATATAGGAAAGATCATGAACTTATTTATATATATATTTGAAACATATTTAACCCCTTTTTTTAGGCACAAACATTTGAACTGGTACCAGGCTACCTTCAGACAAGTCTTGGGAAGCTTGTGGGTGTCCTAGAGAAAAACATGTACGTGTTCGTGAGAGTCTCATCTTTCCATAGATGGGTCATATTAACGTGTTGCCCAAACTGTTCGGCAAAGGGGCAGGTGCTCCAGCACACCTAGGGCTCCATCTGTGCAAGTGCCTGGTCTAGTATGAAGGAAGACTTCAAGTTTCTGTGCTAAGCTAGTTAGCATTGGCTCATACAACCTTTAACTTCCTTCATACTGGATGCAAACATAAAAATGGTACTCACGAGTTCATCTGACTCTCGGGACGTAGAAACTGTAAGTGGCCTTATTGCCAAAATACCCTTTAATGGAGCCTAGGAGCCTGAAGAGACAGTCAGGAGGTGGATTATATGGATGTGAGAGGTTTGGGGTTTTTGCTCTGGCTCCTTCCATACCTACGCTATGATTATGGTTTCAGTCACAAATCACAAACAGGCTTGACTGGATGGTTATGATTATCGTCCGTATCAGGTTTTCCTTCAGACTACTGTAGAGGAATTCAAGAAGTCTCCTTCTCACGGCATGATGCCTCTGACCTTGTATGACCTAAAAACTTGTATGTACTGTATATGCTGTATATGAATATGTTATATGCATATGCAGTACAGGAAAGAAATGTGTTCTATTGTTCTTATTTAAAATGTGTGTTTCTGTTCTTGTCTAATAGAGTTATGTATTTTGTCATGCTTTATGTTTTGTGTGGACCCCACGAAAAGTACAGTAGCTGCTGCTTCTGCAACACTTAATGGGGATCCTAATAAAAAAACAAATTCCAAATGTTCAAGATTAAGGTCCCTACGTATATGCTAAGCATACCAGAATCTTAAAGCTGCAAAATACTACTTTTTGGGTAACTCGACCAAATTCACATAGAAACGTGAGATAGATCTGTCATTTCCATTGAACGTAAGTCTAAGAAGCGGTAGATATGTTCTATGTGTGCTGTTTCTATGCGTCCCGTTCTTAAGTTTTATTTTTGTGTCTTTTACTTTCAGTTTTATACACCAGTTTTAAACGGCTGAAAATACAATAATCTTGGTTATTGAAAATATATTTTAGATGGTACCACGATTCTCTACATAATAGATTGCTTGTTTTGTCAAACAAACTGAAATTAGGAAAACGATTTGAATTTAAGCAACCAGGAAATAGCAGGACAATTTCTGCATATTGTACCTTCAAAAGTTGTGTGGGAGATGACGATCTCTAATTATTCTGTGGCTATGTGTGTGTGTCCCTAGTGACTCAAGAGTCAAAAGTTACTAAAGCCAGACTGGAGGAGTATGTATCTGGGCCATATTTGTGTGTCTGTGTGTCAGTCTCCCTATAATGTCGGATGAGGGATACTGAGAGTCTGGTGGCCAACCCAGTAGAGTTGAGGCCTTTGTGCCTTTAGTCAGTCAGAGTCCCCCCCCCCCCCCATCAAGCCATCCAGCCAGTCTCCCAGTGCCAGTCAAATCGAAACCCACAGGGGCTAAGAAGCACCTGGCCGCAGCACTCCGCTCTTCCTCTCCTCCTCCTCCTCCTCCCCAGGGACCAGGGCTGGGGTCAATTCGAATCAAAGGCAGTCAATTCAGGAAGTGATTTTAATTAAAAATAAAATGAAAATAGATTTAAAAAATGTATTCAATTTTGAATTGTTATTTAAGTTTACTTGACTGCCTTCAATTAGAATTGACCCCAGCCCTGCCAAGGACTGAGTGGAACTAGACCAGCCTGTTTCTCAGCTCTCCCTCCACAAATCTCTAATGTTCAGACCAAGTCACGTATCGCCCGTCCACTTCTGGGACTAACCCCGTTTTTCTCCACATAACTACTTTACTGTGTACATTCCAGAAGTCTCAGGTTTAAAATAGATAACAGAAATAATTGAGCTCCTGAGTGGCACAGTGGTCTAAGGCACTGCATCTCAGTGCTAGAGGTGTCACTACAGACCCTGGTTCAATTCCAGGCTGTATCACAACCAGCCGTGATTGGGAGTCCCATAGGGCGGCGCACAATTGGCCCAGCGTCGTTAGGGTTTGGCCGGGGTAGGCCATCATTTTAAATAAGAATTTGTTCTTAACTGACTTGCCTAGTTAAATAAAGGTAAAATAAAAAAATAATGGCATGTTATTAACAATAACATACCAATAACTAACAATATTTTTGTCAGATTTGGTGAGTCCCCGCCTCTAGGGGTTAGCATTAACTTTGGCAATTTATGTTGAGCATCATTATATTACTTATTTCTCCAGGGGAAATAACATGCAGATTTGATGAACTTGTTCCAATCAATGGATGTTTACTTTCAAAGAGAAACAGATTTACAAGGTTTAGACTCGTAACCTAGAGCCACTGCACCTCTTACTGGAAGAACAAGGATCATCCACTAAAGCCATGTCATGTGATTGTCATGTGATTGTCTGAAAAACTGTAATTGGATTGGTCATACCTGTCTCTTCCAGAACACACCATCAAACAAGAAGAAGAGACAGAAGATGAAAGGGACAGGAGGACCACAGCTGAGGATATGGGACAAAGTGGGGAAGAGGAATCGGGATTGGAAGAGCCCATGATTGACAGCCCAAACAACCTACAGGATGGGGTTCCTGGGTCAGATGGGTCATGTGACCCAGGAACTCGGCTGCCCAATGGTAAATGTTTCTCTAAAGTTGTTACCCCTTATGTCCCTTTCACAGTATATGGCCCAAACCTAATGTACTTTATATTGATCAACAATGACTCAATACTCTCTGATGTATCTAAGGATTGTCAATGTTTTACCATTAACATCTAACAAACTGCAAAAACCCATTAGTTATACGTTAATAAATGATGAATACATTATACTTCACGTTGTAGCTCCCTATGAGATATGAATTTTACAGACTCAAGCAATTGTACGTCACTCATCCTATGATTTAAAAAAAAATCTGTGAGTCAGAAATTGTTTCTACGGGTGTGAGAGCTTTGCTGTTTTGTAGAATACAATAGTTTAGCCTTGGAATGATTTTCATGGATAACATCCCAGGAATCCTCCACAACCTGTTCCCGAGCCCTTAACTGACGCCATTACTGTGCCTCGGTCTTCACAGATTTAGGATAACATTTCACTTTTCCAAACGTTCGGCCGCAGATCAAGAGACGATCATCAAGATGATGATGAGACTACTGTCATTTACTGGTGAACCGGGCAAACTTTTTGCATAGATACAGACAAACATACTTCCATGGTAAAGCTGGTATTAAAGATGTACAGCACTTTAACACAATGGAAGATTTTATGACACACTGTAAGACTCCTTAAGTCTTAACCATTTACTATCTGAAAAGACGTTGACGGCCACACTAAACCTTATTAACTTATACCAACTTAGTGGTGTTGGTGGTGTTTGTGTATCTGTGGGTAGAACACATACAGCCCTACAGGGCGCCTGGTGAAGGATGAAAACTCACTGTATTTCTACACCTACTCTGTGGTGAGAGAGGGAGCTGTAGAAGAGACCCAGAGCAGAGCTATTAGGGTGGAGATCTAACACCTCATCTCGCCACACTCCAGACACTATTACTGTAGTAGCAGTAGACCATAGTTCAAATGTATCAATTGTACACAGCACACGTCAGGCACCACACTTTAGTGTTTTTCTACCCACTGACAATCCTCCTAGAAATATATTCTCTGCATTATTTGAGATGTTACAACGTTCTCAGCTAAGGCGTGTTGCTTGCCTTTACCAATCAAACCATGTTTTACCATTGCAATGTGTTGATTGCTGTTGAGTAGCTGTGAACCTCCATTTCCGTCTTTATCAAGTTTGTTCGGTCCATTAGCCGAGTGAAAACTCAAGACTAGGTGGCTGGTGGTCTGTGGGTATTGTGTGTTGCTTTTCTGGCTACATGTAAAAGGGGGAGTGAGAGATGAGCGCCTGCACTTCCTGTGCCCCTTCAAGTGATAGGCCGTTCCAGTGTAACACTTCCTGTGCCCCTCTCAGGTGATAGGCCGTTCCAGTGTAACCAGTGTGGCGTGTCGTTCACTCAGAAGGGCAATCTGTTGAGACACATCAAACTGCACACGGGGGAGAAGCCCTTCAAATGCCCCTTCTGCAGCTACGCCTGCCGCCGTCGTGACGCACTTACAGGCCACCTACGCACACACTCAGGTCAGCTCCTCTACCTCCTCTCTTTTTTGGTTTCTTCCTCTATGTTCTTATCCTCTTCCTCTTTTTTCTCCTTGTCTCACTATTCCCTTTGTCTTGGGTCCATGCTTCCTATAACTGTTTTATTACTGTGGTTACTCCTTAGTATTTATCCTGGTTTCAATAACTTCTAAAATAGTCCATACTATGTTGATGCTATAGAACCAGCCTGTCTCGATGTAACTTAAAGCATGATTTGGTCTGACCTGTGTCTAAGTTTTTGTGACAGATTAGCAACAGACCCACTAATATCTAACCCTGACAGGGTTTTGTATTGTTGGATGGATGCATCTATCTGGGGATTTTTGTGCAGACAGACAAGGGCTGTGGTTAGGCACCCAGGACATGCTGTTCCTATAACCTGCTCAGCTCACGTCTCCTCAGAGAGGAACTCTGTCTGTTATCTGTAGAGATACAGTATGGGGAGACCAGAAAAACACTGCCCTGCTCTAACTGTAACCCACTTTCCTATCTCTGCGTCATAGGCCTCTGTCTCTGTGTTCTCTCCTGCCTCTTCTTTGAGATCCGGGACAGACAACAGTATAACCTCATCTCTAGTGTTGTCCTCTTAGAAGTACTCACATGTACAGTGCATTCGGAAAGTATTCAGACCCCTTGACTTTTTCCATATTTTGTTACGTTACAGCCTTATTCTAAAACTGACTAAATTGTTTGTTTTTTTTCCTCATTAATCTACACACATTACCCCTTAATGACAAAGCAAACACAGGTTTTAGAAATTATAAATGTAAAAACTGAAATATCACATTTACATAAGTATTCAGACCCTTTACTCAGTACTTTGTTGAAGCACCTTTGGCAGCAATTACAGCCTTGAGTCTTCTTGGGTATGACGCTACAAGCTTGGCACACCTGTATTTGGGGAGTTTCTCCCATTATTCTCTGCAGATCCTCTCAAGCGCTCTCAGGTTGGATGGGGAGCGTCACTGCACAGCTATTATCAGGTCTCTCCAGAGTTGTTCGATCGGGTTCAAGTCCAGGCTCTGGCTGGACCACTCAAGAACATTCACAGACTTGTCCCGAAGCCATCCATGCCTTGTCTTGGCTGTGGGCTTAGGGTCAATGTCCTGTTGGATGGTGAACCTTCTCCCCAGTCTGAGGTCCAGAGCGCTCTGGAGCAGGTTTTCATCAAGGATTTCTCCATACTTTGCTCTGCTCATCTTCCCTCAATCCTGACAAGTCTCCCCCAGTCCCTGCCGTTGAAAATCATCACCACAGCATGATGCTGCCACCACCGTGCTTCACTGTAGGGATGGTGCCAGGTTTCCTCCAGATGTGATGCTTGGCATTCAGGCCAAAGAGGTCAATCTTGGTTTCATCAGACCAGAGAATCTTGTTGCTCATGGTCTGAGAGTCCTTTAGGTGCCTTTTGGAAAACTCCAAGCGGGCTGTCATGTGCCTTTTACTGAGGAGTGGCTTCCGTCTGGCCACTCTACCATAAAGGCCTGATTGGTGAAGTGCTGCATAGATGGTTGTCCTTCTGGAACATTCTACCATCTCCACATAGGAACTCTGGAGCTCTGTCAGAGTGACCATCGGGTTCTTGGTCACCTCCCTGTTCCTGTTTTACATTTTTAATACATTTGAAAACATTTCTAAAAACCTGTTTTCAATTTGTCATTATGGGGTATTGTGTGTAGATTTATGAGCGAAAAAAATTATTGAATCTATTTTAGAATAAGGCTGTGTCTTATGAGGGCATTGGGTCACCACGAGCAGCTTCAATGCACCTTGGCATAGATTCTACAAGTGTCTGGAACTCTATCGGAGGGTTGCAACACCATTCTTCCACAAGAAATTACCATCATTTAGTGTTTTGTTAATGGTGGATGGAAACGCAGTCAGTTGCTGCTCAGGAATCTCCCATAAGTGGTCAATTAGGTTAAGATCTGATGACTGACACAGCCATGGCATATGGTTTACATAGTTTTCATGCTCATCAAACCATTCAGTGACCACTCATGCCCTTTGGATGGGGACATTGTCATTGTATGGGGGAATAGCCATGGTAGCCAAAATAATGGCCTGCCCAGCATTTTTATTAATGACCCTAAGAATAATGGGACATTAATTGCTTAATTAACTCAGGAACCATTCCTGTGTGGAAGCCCCTGCTTTCAATATACTTTTTATCCCTCATTTACTCAAGTGTTTCCATTATTTTGGCAGTTACCTGTATTTCCATGTTGAAGCCAGTAAAAACAACTAGATCGGCTAGGCTACATGTACACTATTTAATAAACTATCTTCAATGGATAGGAAAACATCCATGGCTCCAGGGAAGAGCCATTAGGCCTACAGTGTGCACACATTGCTTTATGCTCATGGAACGAGAGATTTATGATATTCTGCTTCTGACCCGATCCTATTTAGAAATATTGTTGTTGTTAAAAAATATATATTGATTGTTTTCCCTTTAATTTGAGTTCCCCTTTCCTGCAGTCAAATGACCTAGTGGCCTCATGGGTGGAATTTTATTAATACTTTTTAATAGTTTCATAATTAATAAACATTATTTATTTATTTTATGCAGAAAATCTGGTGTTTCTATGTCAAATGATTTTGTTATATTTCAGTCTTCTGTGATATATATATAAAGTATCCTATTGGGATGCAAAGTCAAAATGTAGTACATTTCAACTCTATTTGCGGCAGGTAGCCTAGTGATTAGAGCGTTGGGCCAGTAACTGAAAGGTTGCTAGATCGACTCCCTGATGTAACGGCTGTTGCAAGGAGTAGACCAAGGCGCAGCGTGGTGAGTGGTCATCATTAACTTGTAATAGAACACTTTCAACAAAACAAGAAAACGAACGACAGCTAAACAGTTCTGTCAGGAACATGAACTAAACAGAAAGTAACCACCCACAAAACCCAAAGGAAAACAGGCTGCCTAAGTATGGCTCCCAATCAGAGACAACAATATACAGCTGTCCCTGATTGAGAACCATACCCAGTCAAAACAAAGAAATACAAAACATAGAAAAAAGGACATAGAATGCCCACCCTAGTCACACCCTGGCCTAACCAAAATAGAGAATAAAACCCTCTCTATGGCCAGGGCGTGACAGTACCCCCCCCCCAAAGGTGCGGACTCCGGCTGCAAAACCTGACTCTAAAGGGGAGGGTCCGGGTGGGCCTTCCTAACGGCGGCGGCTCTGGTGCGGGACGTGGACCCCGCTCCACCTTCGGCTTGGCCCACTTAGGTGGCGCCTCTGGAGTGGGGACCCTCGCCGCTGACCCCGGACTGGGGACCCTTGCAGCGGGCCCCGGACAGGCGGGCGACTCTGGCAGCTCCGGACAGGCAGGCGACTCTGGCAGCTCCGGACAGGCGGGCGACTCTGGCAGCTCCGGACAGGCGGGCGACTCTGGCAGCTCCGGACAGGCGGGCGACTCTGGCAGCTCCGGACAGGCGGGCGACTCTGCAGGAGGCCTGGCTCTGGGAGCAGGCAAAGGATTCACCATGCTGGGGAGACATGCAGGAGGCCTGGCTCTGGGAGCAGGCACAGGACTCACCAGGCTGGGGAGACATGCAGGAGGCCTGGTTCTGGGAGCAGGCACAGGACTCACCAGGCTGGGGAGACATGCAGGCCTGGCTCTGGGAGCAGGCACAGGATTCACCAGGCTGGGGAGACATGCAGGAGGCCTAGCTCTGGGAGCAGGCACAGGACTCACCAGGCTGGGGAGAAATGCAGGAGGCCTGGCTCTGGGAGCAGGCACAGGATAGACCGGGCTGTGGGGGAGCACTGGAGATCTGGTGCGTAGGCTTGACACCACCCGTCCTGGCTGAGTTGTCTCTGTAGCCCGGCACGGGCGAAGCGCTGGCACAGGATGAACTGGGCTGTGCTGGGGAATGATGGCTGCCGTGCGTAGAGCAGGCGCAGGGTAGGCTGGACCTATGAGACACACTGGTGGCCAGATGTGCTGTGCCGGCGCACTTCTCCCTGGCTGAGTGCCAACTCTAGCACGGCAACGCTGAGGAGCTCGTATCGACCGCACCGGGCTATAGCTGCGCAATGGTGACACAGTGCGTAACTCAGCATAACAGGGTGCTTGCTTGATTCGTCGCACCTCATAATAAGCACGGGGAGTTGGGCTCAGGTCTCCAACCTGACTTACCCCAGTGCGTAACTCAGCCAACAGGGTGCTTGCTTGATTCGTCGCACCTCATAATAAGCACGGGGAGTTGGGCTCAGGTCTCCAACCTGACTTACCCCAGTGCGTAACTCAGCCAACAGGGTGCTTGCTTGATTCGTCGCACCTCATAATAAGCACGGGGAGTTGGGCTCAGGTCTCCAACCTGACTTACCCCAACTCCCCGTGTGCCTCCCCCAAAAAATGTTTTGGGGCTGCCTCTCAGGCTCCTGTAGCTGACTTGCCTGTTCCTCCCAGTATCGCCGTTCCGCCTTCGCTGCCTCGAACTCCCACTGCAGGCGGCGATACTCCCCAGGTGTTGTCCAGGGTCCCTTTCCATCCAAAATCATCTCCCAAGTCCAGGAGTCCATAACCCTCTGTTCCTCCATACCACGCTGCTTGGTCTTCTTGTGGTTGGTGGTTCTGTAACTGCTGTTGCAAGGAGTAGACCAAGGCACAGCGTGGTGAGTGCTCATCATTAACCTTTAATGGAACACTTTCAACAAAACAAGAAAACGAACGACAGCTAAACAGTTCTGTCAGGAACATGAACTAAACAGAAAGTAACCACCCACAAAACCCAAAGGAAAACAGGCTGCCTAAGTATGGCTCCCAATCAGAGACAACGATATACAGCTGTCCCTGATTGAGAACCATACCCGGCCAAAACAAAGAAATACAAAACAGAAAAAAGGACAAGGAATGCCCACCCTAGTCACACCCTGGCCTAACCAAAATAGAGAATTAAACCCTCTCTATGTCCAGGGCGTGACACCTGAGCTGACATGGTCAAAATCTGTCGTTCTGCCCCTGAACAAGACAGTTAACCCACTGTTCCTAGGCCGTCATTGTAAATAAGAATTTGTTCTTAACTGACTTGCCTAGTTAAATAAAGGTTAAATTAAAAAAGTATTATTTCTGACATGTTTCAGCTGTCTTTAATTTAAAGCCCATAATCATGTGTGTGAGGTGTATACTTTTAATTTGTTTAACACATCCAAGAAACACTCTGTGTGACCTTGATTTAGCCCACTGCAGTAAAAGGTTTTAAAAACCAAACTTATGTTGAGAATATACAGTGCCTTCAGAAAGTGTTCATACCCCTTGACTTATGATGTTGTGTTACAGTCTGAATTCAAAATGGATACAAAAAAATCTCACCCGTCTTCAAATAAAATGTTATTGGTCACATACACATATTTAGCAGATGTTATTGCGGGTGTAGCGAAATACTCATGTTCCTAGATCCAACAGTGCACCCGATAATGATAAAGTGAAAACATGTTTTTAGACATTTTTGCAAATGTATTGGAAATGAAATACAGAAATATCTAATTTACATAATTATTCACACCCCTGAATCATTTCATGTCAGAATCACCTTTGGCAGTGATTACAGCTGTGAGTCTTTCTGGGTAATTCTCTAAGAGCTTTGCATACGTGGATTGTACAATAAAAACACATTATTGTTTAAAAACAAATTTAAGCTCTATCAAGTTTAAGAGAAGAGACAGCCATTTTCAAGTCTTGCCATAAATTTTCAAGCCGATTTAAGGCAAAACTGTAACTTGGCCACTCAGGAACATTCAATGTCATCTTTGTAAGGAACTGCAGTGTATATTTGGCCTTGTGTTTTAGGTTAATCTCCTGCTGAAAGGTGAATTTGTCTCCCAGTGTCTTTTCAAAAGCAGACTGAAGCAGATTTTCCTATCTTATTTTTCCTGTGCTTAGCTCTATTCAGTTTTCTTTAAAAAAAACTCCCTAGTCCTTGCCAATGACAAGTATACCCATAACATGATGCAGTCACCACCATGCTTGACAGTGTAAAGAGTGGTACTCAGTGATGTCTTGGATTTGTCCCAAACATAACTTAGTAAAGTTCATTTCTTTGCCACATTTTATGCAGTTTAACTTTAGTGCCATATTGCAAACAGGATGCATGTTTTGATTATATTTTAATTCTGTACAGGCTTTCTTCTTTTCACTCTGTCATTTAGGTTAGTATTGTTGAGTGACTACAATGCTGTTGATCCATCCTCAGTTTTCTCTTATCACAGCCATTAAACTCTGAAACTGTTTTATATTCACCATTGGCCTCATGGTGAAATCACGGAGCGGTTTCCTTCCTCTCCGGCAACTGAGTTAGGAAGTACGCCTGTATCTTGGTAGTGACAAGGTGTGTTGATATACAATCCAAAGTGTAATTAATAACTTCACCATGCTCAAAGTGATATTCAATGTCTACTTTTCACTACAAAGATTCAGGCATACTTCCTAACTCAGGGATTTCACCATGAGGCCATTGGTGACTTTGGCCCCATAGGAGAAGCCTTTTCGTTCCATGTAGAACCCTCTGTGTAAAGGGTTCTACATTGAACCCAAAAGGGTTATACCTGGAACCAAAAAGGGTTCTTCAAAGGGTTCTAGAACCCTCTTAGGTTCTAGATTGCACCTTTTTTTTCTAGGAGTGTAGTTATTCCACAATACTAACCTAATTTACAGAGTGAAAAGAATGAAGCCTGTACAGAATAAAAAATATTCCAAAACATGCATCCTGTTTGACACAAGGCACAAAAGTAATACTAATAAAAATGTGGCAAAGAAATTCACTTTTTGTCCTGAATACAAAGTGTTATGTTTGGGGTAAATCCAATACAACACATTACTGAGTAACACTCTCCATATTTTCAAGCATAGTGATGGCTGCATCATGTTATGGGTATGCTTGTAATCCTTAAAGACTGGGGTGTTTTTCAGGATGAAAAAGAAATGGAATGGAGTTGAGCACAGGCAAAATCCTAGAGGAAAACCTGGTTAGGTCTGCTTTCCACCAAAAGCTAGGAGATTAATTCACCTTTCAGCAGGACAATAACCTAAAACATAATGCCAAATCTACACTGGAGTTGCATACCAAGAAGACAGTGAATGTTCCTGACTGGTCGAGTTACAGTTTTGACTTAAATCTACTTGAAAATCCCTGGCAAGACCTGAAAATTGTTGTCTCGCAATGATCAACAACCAATTTGACAGAGCTTGAAGAAATTAGAAAATAATAATGGGTAAATGTTACACAATCCATGTATGGAAAGCTCAGAGACTTACTGCCAAAGGCGCTTTTACAAAGTATTTTACGTAGGGGTTTAAACTTAATTCCACTTTGACATTATGGGGTATTGTGTGTAGGCCAGTGAAACAAAATCTAAATTGAATCAATTTTAAATTTAGGCTGTAACTCAACAAAATGCGGAAAAAGTCAAGGGGTGTAAATATGTTCTGTACATGGCTCGAATGCAATGCAATTATGTCTGCTATTTCTGGAGAAGTGCAAATATGATCTGTAAGATGGTTCCATGGTGTTTGTAAAACATTCATTTGGGAGCATTATAATGGTGAGTGGATATTCCCCCTTTCTCTTTATATTGGATCTTTGTCCAGCGCATTTGAAAAGGTTGGATGTGCGTAAAACCATCCATAGTCTAAGTTGCCTTGTCTGTGTTTAACATATTTACCATGTTTAACATATTTAGCAGATATGGGTCGGGCTATTTAACGAATTAGGCTATAACGGACTAACAATCAACATTGGAGTTGAGTACAATGCAATACATGAAAACCGTAAATAGACAACTTGAAGCAACCACATATTTAACCATGGAGCATATTCTGATTGGCCAGTGAGGTGTCAACCCTCGACATACCCGCAACATTTAAAAAAATCAAAACCCAGCTCTTTCACGCCATCGCCAGCTACTGCGCACATAATTCTGGTTGTGAAAATAGAATAAATATTTCCCCGGACTTATAGCGGTACCAGATTTACCATGGCGTTAAGTTTGTTAAAATAGAGCCCTTTGTATCTCTCTCTCTTTTTCTGTCAATGCTCTCAGACACTCTTTCCATGTCTCTTTTTTTCTCTTTTGACCTTTTTCTAATTTTCACTTCCTGTTTTGTTAGGCTAAATTAATTCTTTACCCTCCTCCAGTCAGTGTAGACGGCACATTTAGGTGTACTGTAGTTCCCTATGCAGTGCTATAGTATGTAGTAGTGCTGTATGAATCCCCTCAGCCTGCCTATACTACACTAGCTGAGGGTTGAATGGAATATTACACTACCTGAGGGTTGAAAGGAATGTTAGGAACTCTTCTGTGGCGTAGGGAGTTGGTTGGAATGGCGTTCTCTAGATGAAAGGCCTCTTCTCCTTTCTCCTCTCTCTCTCTGCCTCTCTCCCTCCGTCTCCCTGCCCCCTGGCACACTGCCAGGAAACAGGTGGAGTGACGAGAGAGGGAGGTTAGGTGTGGGGAGATAGATTGAGTTGGGAGAGAGACAGAGAAACAGAGAGAGAGACAGCGACAGGTGAATGCTTTGATGTATTGTGCAATCCGAGGGGCAAGACAAGAGTATACTTTCCCCTGTCAAGACACAGAGTGGCACTACATGGACTGTGTTGTATCTGAACCCCTCCCAAACACATTGTTAAATATGAATATCAAGTTATTCTTTGAATTGCTGTTCAAATATGTGCAAATGGTTAATCGTGAAGGTGTTTAAGATGCTACATTAAGAGTGATGGGCTCACTCATTTTTGACATTACATGAGACAACAATACGTTTCTGAGAGAGGTTCCTGTTTATCACCCAACTGGATGCAGCCAACTGTATCTGAAGGCAGAGAGAGTTGAGGCTATTTGCATGTTCAAGAATAGCTGCTGAAAGTGGGATTTTTGTGATACATCCAACATCTGCAAATGGCTGGAGGTTTTGTAAATGAGTAATAGCATAAAATGTGTGTGTGTGTGTGTGCGCGTGCGCGTGCATGTGTGTGTGTGTGGCCTATTCCAATATGAAAGTGTGACTGCCCAATCCGGCTGGCTACAGTTAGCAGGTGCTGTGGCCAATATCATTGGAGCAGACAGACAGTTCAGGGTGTTTTTCAATTACAAGGACATTGTATTAGGCTACATATGGAGAGACTCATAAGTAAAATAAAGAAAGTGTTATGTAATGATGATGATCATGACCTGTAAATTACATGATAATGCCATTGCTAGTATAAAGCTTACTCATGAACCACAGTTTCAAATACACTAAACCAATTGGCATTCACAGGCCACAAAATTGCATTAAGACAAGTAACCTATACAGTCATTTGAGATCAGCATGAAAAAACGTAAGCCAGACGTTCACACACTCACCAATATTTCCAATCAATTCCCATAGACTTAGTGAAATGTTGCCTAAGCCTATCTGTGTCTTACTTTCAAAGTACTTGTCAGACTGAAACATGTTATTCCCACAGTAACAGGTCAGGGAGTTTCTAGTAACTGGTGTCACCTCTGGTACTAGAATATTTTCTCACGTGAACGGCACCTATTTTGGGCCAGTGTCTGGGCCACTGCTTGGTGTCGTCTGGACAACAGTTCCCCCTTGATGACTCATCCCGAAGACTTTCAGAGCCTTGTTTCTACTACAGAAGACTTTGAGTAGTACTTTTCAGTAGATTCAGCCTTTAGTTGCCAAATCACGGTGAATGTATTCATTCATTCATGAGTAATTCATGAGTGAGTGAATGATTGAAGTACAGTTAATAAATGAATGGCGGAAGATTGGAAGGAAGGGAGGACGGAAGGAAGGATCAATGGATGGACCTTCTCTAGGGGAAAGCTAGAGGAGGTTTTGCACAGTCTCACCAGCATAGACTCCATCAGAATGGAACTGGCAACATGAATCACTCCCCACCTCCAGCTGCTGAGGAGAAACACAGACGTTGTTTAGGTCTGACGTTAGAGTTATTTTCCTTCTTCTACGGGATCTGTGTCTGTGTACAGCAGGCCAATTGAGTTGTGCACCATAGTAGTAGTGATGGGCTCCCGGAAGAGTTGTAGGCTTTACCAGTTGTTCCAGGGCGTATGAAAGGCAAATGTGTGTATTCGAGTATTTTGGTATATCTCGCCTGCCCACACCTTCTCTGTCTGGTTTGTAATGATGGTGTGTGGGATCCCACTAATGGAACATTATCACTCCATGAGCTCATAGCCCTGCTCTAGTTTCTGTGTTCTCCACGGGTTCTATGTGTTTACTAAAACCTCCTAGAGAGTTCACATAGAATTGCGTTACCGGTCTGTTTATGTGAGTTGATGAATGAATGAAATTAATCGTTTTTTTCCTTTGATGTCATTTCTCTAATTTAGTGGGTAAACCACACAAGTGTGACTACTGTGGGCGGAGCTACAAACAGAGGACGTCATTGGAGGAGCATAAAGAGCGCTGCCATAACTACCTTGAGAGTGCTGGCATGGATCCCACCTCTGTCACTGGGCCTTATCCAGGTGAGTGTGAATGTCCTGCTCTGGTACAGAGACCTGCTATATGGTATCTCTGTTGATGGCATAGACTCAAACATTTGCTTTCTCTTTTTGCACCTTTTTTACACCTTGCACTTTAACCTTTAATCATTTATAATTTAGGTATGAAGTTAAATTAAAGATCATTTTAGTTTCTCTTCCTACTTCCTTTTTATAGGTTGTGTGACTATCCTGTGAACTCTACTTATGTTACTTTTACACACCAGCCACCTACAGTACTACAGTACTACCTAAAGCCTTGGTGCAGACCTCTCACACACTCTCATCCTCTGACCCCTGACCCCCAGGTGAGATCCCTAAAGAGCAGAGGCCCCTGGCGGAGGCCGCTGCCATGGCAACATTAAACCGGCCACCTGTCATTGAGAAACTGCAGAGTAACGTAGGGAAGAGGAAGAGTACCACTCCACAGAAGTTTGTGGGTAAGCATCATTGCATCACTTCCTGTCTGAGAGCCCCATAATGTGTTCACCATAAGGATCACTAACTCACAATTATTAATTGTAGCTTAGATAATTATTGTATATAAAAGGACAATAACTAATTTGTAATTTTCATAATTATGGTATTAAGGGTATCAATAGGGTATTTATTTAATCCCATTTTGGGATTGAATTTGACCTGTTCTGTTGGATTAAATTCAGTTTACAGTTTTGACTGTTTATTTGTTATGTTCAGTTCAACATACAGTCACTGCAACAGAATGAGTGTATACATGCAAAAAAGGAATTGAATTGCGTGCCTGGGCAGAGGTACATTGAAACATGATACTGTTGTTTTGCATCTAACAGATGACCTTGACTTAATGGTAGAAATGAAGACACTATTCACATACTGCACACTTTAGTTTTATTAATGTAGATTTCACATTTCAGATCTGGTTGTTCCACTCTGAATATTTCTCAATCTTTTCATTTGTAATTTTAACATTTTGATAATTTTTTAATACATACATTTGAAAAATATATTTGTTTTGTATTACGAAACAATTGTTACGGTGTTGCAAACATTTTGTTGGCATATAACTGGCAATTTTTGCATATTAGCGTGGAAGACAATTAATTAGTTTTTATTATTTACTGCTCTATTAGATAGAGGAAAAGATCGAACGAGACACAGAGAGCGGATGAGAGCGACGAGGACATGTTTTCACTCTGTGGTTTGTTACACCTGTATCTCTGCAATAGCTCTTATCGAGAGAAGAGCAAAACAGCTCACCGCATCCCTGTTTTGGAGGGGTTAAACAGTGCATTCAGATGGATGGGGCTTTCCACTATTAAACAACACAAGAGAAAATACAATAAGACGAAAACAAGAGAACTTTGATAGTGTTTAGCTTATTAAAAAATGGAAAGGTTAGACACGCACACAAAATTAAGGCACTCTTTCATATTCTACAGAGTTACAGTTGTATGTATTCTGTATTATCCAATGGTGTCATTCGACCGGACAGTTTCTCTTACGGTGAGCTTATGCATATGTGAGTTTCATTGTGGTAATATGCAAGCTGTGCTCTGCAGGTGAGAAGATGATGCGTTACAGTTACCCGGAGCTGAGCTATGAGATGGGTCTGAAGTATGAGAAGGAGGCAGAGCTGATGCAGGCTCACATGATGGACCAGGCTATCAACAACGCCATCTCTTACCTGGGCTCTGACTCCCTGAGACCCCTGGTCCACCATCCCCACCCCCATGGTCCCCACGGTCCACAGCCGTCTCTTTCTATGGCTGAGGTGGTACCCATGGTCAACCCCCTCTTCCACCACGTCTACCCTCTGGGGTCAGGGCTGCGTATGGACGGACCGGGTAGCCGCGACGCCCCACCTCATCCTTCACCTCTGCCTCCACCTCCTCCTGACTTCCATCCCTCCTCCAACGGGCCCATCGCCCTCACCAGACCCAAGCAGCACCACCCACAGGGTACCAGAGAGGAAAAAGAGTCTCCTAGCAACAGTGGGCTGGACTCGGCCGACTCCGCCCAGAGCAGCCCACAGGATAGGCTGGGTTACCACTGGAACAACCCCCACCACCGTCCCAGATCCATCCCAGCATACGGCGGCAGAGAGGAGGGGCGAGGCGGGGCTGAGGTGGCCCAGGGAGTGGCGGCAGAGAGGCCTATAAGTCGGGAAGGGGTGCGTGTGTTTGGGCGAGAGGGGCGGAAGATGAGGGTGTTCCAGTGTGAACACTGCCACATTCTCTTCCTGGACCATGTCATGTACACCATCCACATGGGTTGTCATGGTTACAGGGACCCGCTGGAGTGCAACATCTGTGGCCACCGCAGTAAGGACCGCTATGAGTTCTCATCTCACATCGTCCGCGGGGAACACACCTTCAACTAGAGGGCTGGACTGGACAGGAGCCACCACTGGTCCCTGCCCCATCCCACCTCAGGACAGTGATGTTGAACTAACTGTGTGTGGTCAATGCAACCAACCAGGAGAGAGAGAACTAACCAACATTTGCTGCAGCATAATGATACTAGCTATATATCATTCCAAACAAATATATGAAGGTCTGGGCCAAATACACATTTTAATTTTACAAGGTGTTTTGAAGAATTTGAGGTTGAGATATGTATCTCAAGTGAGGGATTTTTTGGGGGAGTGAAGAAGATCACAAAGAAGTAGTACACCTAGACAGTTTTGTCATGGTGTGTCTCAGATTGTCACAGAGCAGCTAATACTGTGAGTAGTTCTATTATAGTTTATCACTGTTCCTTTCTTGCTGAATAATGTACTGTTGGACTTGTTCATTGCCACATAGACTGCCATGTAAGGACTCAACTTATCAAGGGGGCTTTCCATGACCCCACCAACTGAACCATACTTTAGAATATAATATTCTTTCTTGCATGATTTCTTGCAACAGACTGTATATCTCCTCTGTCTTTCTAACTGCTAACTGCACAGGCGGGTTGTCACACTAGCCACATTAAAGAATTACATTTTCTGCAGAGGGAAAGAGAGTAGTGAGAGAGAAAGAGAGAGAGCAAGAAAGAAAGGGAGAAAGACAAAGAGAGAGACAAAAAAAACGACAAATATGGAAGAAAGTGAGGGAGAGGGAGAAAGAGACGGAGAGAGAGAGACAGAGAGAGAAAGAGAGTGAGACAGAGAGAGAGAGATAGCGAGACAGAGAGTGTGTGTGAGAGAGAGAGAGAGCGAGAAACAGAGACGGAGACGGAGAAACTTACTCATGATTTACCTTTTCAGACATTGTCTACAGATTTGTTATTGTTTCGTTCATTACCCTAGCTAAATATCTGTTTTCTGTAGAACAGTTCCTGTAACCTTCTCAGTTTCACAGCACTTCACAGAGGAAAGGAAAAGCACTGCACTGCAGCCCGCCTCCTCCCTAAACCTGTTCTTTCACTAGCAGCCTGATGCCTTGACGGATGGGGAGGACGGAAAGGGATTCCCAGTTTTGAAGCCAATCCCTGTTTTGATGGTTCAATAGTAACTTCAAATCTCCAGCTCGCAAGTTGCCTTTAACCCACTCATGTGTCTTATAGTAGACAGGCTGCTTTCTGCAAGCGCCATGTCAGTGCATGCGCTCTACTCCTCGGTTGGGATCAATGCCATTTTAATTCAGTTAATTTAAAAAAATCTATGAGGAAAATTGGAATTTGGATTTGCAGTTTATTTCTTACATTGATAGAATTGGAATGGCATTGATACCAACCCTGCTGTGCATTGCATGTGAATGTGATGTGGAAAGCATTGTGCCCAGTACAATTAAGCTGATGCACTGGTACTGTTTCGTAGATAGATAGCAGTGTGGTTTAGGGTTTTTTAGAAGTAAAATGCCAGTGAACGGTGATGGTATGTATGTGGATCAAATAAAATAATCTATGTGCACTTGGACAAATGCTTAAGACAATGTACATGTTGCTCTTTTGATAACAAATATTTTGCTGGCAAAATATGTAATGTCTCTGATGTTGTGTTTATTATGCGTCATATACCATATTTTGAATTGCCACAGTCTTTTGCCCTGATGGTCTTTGGCCATAGGAATGGCCCTATATGTATATGGCCAGGCTCAGTTCATTGTTCAGTTCAAACTTCTTCACTCCTTCTGTATGTTATGTGGTACGGTATGCAACCTCCCCAGTCAAAGTGGCAGCTTATTTCTCTTTATATTTCAAAACACATACTGTACTTTTATTGCAACAGCTTATTGTTACTGTAAAGTATTGGCAATCGTGTTTGTTTACATCTTTTAGCTATTGTAGTAGCTATTACATGCATTCTGCATTCCCTCAATGCATTATTCTTTTTAAATGAAAGCCCCTATTTTGTATTTACTCACAGCTTTATCTTTGATAATTCATATTTCTATAGATGTTCTAATGCACCGGTATAGGCCTATTCAATGTTATGTCTTCAATCTACTGTATGTCCGCCTATTGTTTTTTTTAAACAAATCCAGAATCATTACTATTCTTTTTGAAGCAAGCATGGATGCTAACAAATAGTTTTAGAGTATTTGAAAAACTTATGTCAGCCCACCTGTAGCAAAGTGCACACTATTGCTTTACTATCTGTTATGAAATAATTGCTGTAGGGGCATTGTATGTTTTACTTGTCATTGTAGATAATCTTACTGTATTCTGATTTGTCCCATGTGTACATCAATTGAGGGAGACAATGTGAGCACCAAGATTAGACTTTTTAAGAATTTTCTACATAACAAAAAGTCAGACTACCGCACCGGGAAGAAAAATAATAGATTATTGTCTGTGAAAGTGAGATCGATATTGTAGTTACATTTATTTTTCTGGATTTTTTTTTTACTACAGATGTAGGATCTTAATTTGTTCACCCTGTTGTAAGAGAACTTTCCTGCAATGCATTTGAGGTTTAAAAAGGCTTCCAAAGTTAGTAATTTCCCCTTAGAAATTTCAGACTTGTTTTTCCCTTACGAAAAATGTCAATCCCTACAAAAATATCTATTATTTATGCTCCACATAATAATTCACATTTCCTGTTGCTGCAGGATTATTTTCCTGCTTTAGCAAACTGGCTCAAATTAAGATCCTACATCTATATGTGTCTATGGAAAGGCCTTAGCTCATAAAGTGCTTTCCCACTGTGCACAGGCATCAATTCAACGTCCATTCCACGTTGGTTCATTGAAATGACGTGGAAACGACGTTGATTCATCCAGTGTGTGCCCAGTGGGTTGTAGGGGCATTGTATGTGGGTTGTTTTGGAGCTGTATGATCCGTCTTACCTCTGTAAGTACTGTACAACCTTGTTAAAGAGTGATAAATATAATGTTGAAGCATTGTGTGTAAATATATCTGGAGGCTACAAACTATATATGAGCCTATATGAACACAAAGAAGAAGTGATCTTATTGACAGACTCCACACTCTTAGATGAAGAGCATACTTGAAGCAGAATTAGTGACACTCGATTGGGGTGTATTTTATATGTACTAAAAACTGCACTGGATTTCAATTTTTCTTGGTAAATGTAAAATTTGAATTGTTTTGTAAAAATTATGTTTTTTATTATTATTACATAACAAGTGCTAACGAACAATACTGGTAAATGAGCGGGTTGCTGTGTACTTTTGTGTACATAATATGAATGGTGAATATTCTGGCACTATATTAAAATGGGTTAGTAATGTGCACAGATACGCACTGATGATGAAATTATTATCATGTGGGGGTCTCAGGTATTTGTATTCTATGTACTTCTATACACTGTTGTATTTCTTCCAGTACATCTTGGAATACATCATTTCTTTATCAACAAAATCTCAAAATCATAATTTGGGGTATTGCTTAAAAAAATTAAAAATGTAATTGTATCACAATCATTTAACTTGCACGTTTACGTTGCCGATAGAAACACCAGCCACTCTGCTTGTATACAAGCATGTTTACAGCTTCAAATTATGTTCATTGAAAGAAGAAATACATCTCTTATTAAGGACTCTTGCTCCTTTAATTCTATATATGACACAATATTGCTTATTAATTGCTTTAATTAATAGGTCAATCTCTGAATTTGGTGGATTACAAAATTCAAATACCTCAAGAGAATATTGAGGTATTACCAAAACCAATGTTGCTAATATCGTTGACATGAGAAGAAGATACAGGGCTGGAAATGGCTAATATATGTTTATAAGGCATGGGCTTCCCACTTTTAAAGTATAGATTTTACTTATATGGATGTCAAGATGTTTACAATATGTACTAGTTGAATATCAGCATTACCTGTTTATATGTTAAAATACAGTATATACACATACAATCTATGTATTTTAATACCTGCAATTCTGCATATACAGTAAATGTGGACACAGGATTGTAAAAAGATGTAACCCGTTCTTGGTCCTCACCTGTGACCCAGTAGGACTGTCTCTCTCACACCCTGTTCCCACTCAGGTTGTTTCAACTGATGTTCAACACATTCGACACAATGGTTATTTATGTGACAACGAAGAGTCTGCACATTTCTTTTTTTATACAATCAAGGTGTGGTGTCTCCCCACAACCCTTGAGTATTCATGTTTGTGCATAAAAACCCTCAGTTGTATCTCAACCGTTGTTCCAAATGTGCGGTACAACTCAAGTGTGTAGGGGGCCATTCAGCCAGACTCCCGTGGGCGAGAAAAGACTAAGTGGCCCCTGGCCTCCCTGTGCTAAGATGAACCATGGGTTTGAGAGAGACTTCCTCTGTGATGTTTCTCTGGCATTTGGGCAACATGCGGCCTGCTTCTTGTGCTACGGATCCAGTGTGAAGATACTGTACAGTAAGTGTTGTTCAGAGGTGTTGGGGACACAGCAGCTATTCACACACATTTGTGCTGTGGATAGGCTCAGCCAAGATCTGACAGAATCAACCCCATGACAGTTCATCAAGTCAGGCAGCTCAGTAACACTACTGAAGCCCTCCTCTGCAATCCTGAATGATCCTGAAATGTCCAAATAAACTGAGCAGATCTAAGATGTGACCCTGTTGATTCATCTCATCCCAGAAAGGTTACTGCAGTTTGGCTTTGTCTAAGCTTGGAAAATAACCAGCAGTTTGGATGGATGGATGGCAGGTCATTCACACTAGGCACAACACATGGTTTCAACATGGATAATTGGGTAATATTTGGTTGAGATACTGATCATTGAGATTATAGCCTACAGTATATTCACCCACCCAAAACGAAAGCCAAAAGTTAGTTGATTTTCCAATGTGTTATCACTATACTTTCAACCATCTAAAAGCACAACCAATTTCCAATGGAAAAACAATGTCAGATTTTTGGTTCAGAAGTCAACTCAATTTCTATCACTGCGCTTTCAACCATTTTAAACCACAGCAATATTCAAATGGAAATAGAATATCAGATATGTTTTATTTTCATGTAATAGATTAATGTGTTATCCCTGTGCTTCATCTAATAGCAGAACCAAATAACCTAAATTGCAGTTGAGTTAAAATTACATTAATAGTACATGGTGCAAGTTTTCAAGACCGGTCAAGATTCTGCAAAGGTGATTACAGCAATTGTGAAGATTACAGCAATTGTGAAGATCTCCACAGACCTGCGACGACCTATACATTTTGGAACATGCACGCTTTATATGATTACAAAGAAATATATAGTTACAGTAACTCAAAATGTGGCTATTTTTAAGTTTGAATGTTACATCACTTTGTAAGAAAGTGTTAACTTTAGTCTATGAACTGTATTACAAAAGTAATATTGAATTGTGTTTAGTTTACAACTCAACCAAATATCACAATTTTAAGGAGATGTAGCTCTATAAACTGCTTGGTAGTTTGATCTGAGCCACTGGCTTAATCCCATTTTATAACTTTTATTGTTGGTTGAGTTGGAGATGTGATTCCAACAAATAATATGTTAACTTGTCGACAAGTTAGTATACTATTTATTGTATTTCAAAACTGATATTGAATTTTGTTTGGTTGTCAATGCAACCAAATATCAACATTTGAAGGAGATCTGCTTGGAGAGTTTCGTCTGTGCCACTGATTTAGTCTGGCTTTAATTCCAGTTTGTCTACAAATTAATAATGTGCACTGAACAAAAATGTAAAGGCAACATGTAAATTGTTGGTCCCATGTTTCATGAGTTGAAATAAAAAATCCTGTAAATTGTCCATATGCACAAAAAGCGTATTTCTCTAAAATGTTGTGCACAAATTTGTTTACATCCCTGTTAGTGAGCATTTCTCCTTTGCCAAGATAATCCATCCACCTGACAGGTGTGGCATACCAAGAAGCTGATTAAACAGTATCGTCACTACACAGGTGCTGTCACGACTTCCGCCGAAGTCGGTCCCTCTCCTTGTTCGGGCGGCGTTCGGCGGTCGACGTCGATCCACTTTTCATTTTCCATTTGTTCTGTCTTTGTCTTACACACCTGGCTTCACTCAACCAATGACTTGTTTATTATTTAACCCTCTGTTCCCCATGTTGTGTTTGTGAGTGATTGTTTATTGTAATTCGGTCCGTCTTTGTGGGCTCGTTATGTTACTTTGTATATTTGTCTTTTTGAGTAAAAGTACGTTGATTACTCATAGCTGCTGTCCTGCGCCTGACTCTCTACACCAGCTACACACAGGACCCTTACAGGTGCTCCTTGTGCTGGGGACAATAAAAGGCCACTCTAGAATGTGCTGTTTTGTCACTCAACACAATGCCACAGATGTCTCAAGTTTTGAGGGAGCCTGCAATTGACATGCTGACTGCAGGAATGTCCACCAGAGCTGTTGCCAGAGAATTGAATTTTAATTTCTCTACATCTTTTTTGAGAATTTGGAAGTACATCCAATTTGTAGACAAACTCGAATTAAAGTCAGACTTAGTGGCAGAAATGGAACTATCCGAGCAGACAATACATCACCTTCAAATGTTGATATTTGGTTGCGTTGACAACCAAACACAATTCGATATCACTAAATGTCATTACATTTTAAATCAACCAGAGTTTGAAACCCTAGGCCTATGTTTAGTTGAATCCTGGGGTTGAATTTAAACAATAGCTGTTGATGACTTTGCAAATGTTATATAGGCTTAAATAACATGCATCATTGATGGTATGAGTGTTAAAGTATTTTTATTTAATCTTTATTTAACTAGGCAAGTCAGTTAAGAACAAATTCTTATTTTCAATGACAGCCTAGGAACAGTGGGTTAACTGCCTTGTTCAGGGACAGAACGACAGATTTGTACCTTGTCAGCTGGGGGATTCAAACTTGCAACCTTTCGGTTACTAGCCCAGAGCTCTAACCACTAGGCTACCCTGGTCACATTTCATTTTCTCTGTTAAACCTATCCTTTGAAATGATTTTGTTTTTAAGTGGAAGTCAACAATAATACTCACGATAGCACATTGGTTATAGTCAGCGACAAATATCATAGCTAAGCCGGGCTTAGTTAAGACCCTGGATGGGAGACCAAAAGGTATCTGTAGATAGATCAACTTCCAGTAGGAGGTGCTGCCTGACTATTCTTTTTTTTCTGATAGTGGAAATTCCACTTCACAATACGTTGACAAATTACGTTGAAACAACGTTGATTAACCAGGTTTGTGCCCAGTGGGTTGTCTTGTGAGTTTGATGTTACAGTAGGAGGTTCCAGATATCTTAAGCCCAGATATAGCCGCTCGGTGGTTGTGCAATCTCTACCTGGTGACTCCTATTCCTGTTTTTCCTGCCTGGCTATGGGGATGTTAGGGCTGGTCTGCTAAACCATCTCTCTCTCTCTCTCGCTCCAAGACACACCCAGCACACATCACAAGACAATACAGCAACAGGCTGTACACTGCTAGAGAAATGGTGTGAGAACCAAAAGTGGTTCTATGGCTAACCCAGGTTACTGTACCTCTCGTGTGTGTGTGTGTGTGTGTGTGTGTGTGTGTGTGTGTGTCTGGTGATTGACTGATGTTACAACACATCACAGTGTCAGAGCCATGTCAGTAACAATAGGGAGTAGTTCGGGGAGGGGCCTCCAGACAGGAGCTGTAACACTGGGGAGTGTTGGAGTGTTGTTAGGGGAATCCACAGGTGTAGGCATTCATCTGGTGCTACACTGGATTAAACAGGAAACAGTTGTCTGTTCTCACAGGACTGTCATTGTTTAAAAATGAACCCATCACACAGAGTGACAGTGGAATGTTATTTAATCTGGGTGTTGAACTACTCATAGTGTCCAAGCCACCAGCTCCTGCCATTGTGCCCTTAAGCAAGGGGCATAACCCGAACCCTAAACTGGTCCAGGGGCGCTGCACTAGTCTGCAACTCACCCTGTGCTCCAACCTCTTCGTGGGAGAGTTTGTGTGTCTAGGGTTAGGGATATGATAAAGCAACAATGCAAAGACCTGGTGTCAGTGCAAAGGGCTGGTTTGTGGTCAGGCAGCTCAAAGAGCGGGTGGAGAGCTACATGTGGGGAGGATGTTGGACTGTGGGGGAACTTCCACCTTCCTGCCTCTGCTGTGGGCCAAACAACTTGCAGAGAGAGAGAGGGAGTGTGTGTGAGAGTGAGTGAGTGAGTGAGTGAGTGAGTGAGTGAGTGAGTGAGTGAGTGAGTGAGTGATGGATAGATGGATAGATAGATAGATAGATAGATAGATAGATAGATAGATAGATAGATAGATAGATAGATAGATAGATAGATAGATAGATAGATAGATAGATAGATAGATAGATAGATAGATAGATAGATAGATAGATAGATAGATAGATAGATAGATAGATAGATAGATAGATAGATAGATAGATAGATAGATAGATAGATAGATAGATAGATAGATAGATAGATAGATAGATAGATAGAAAGGGAGATACTGACAGAGAAGGCAAGAGAGAGAGAAAGAGAGAGAGGGACGTACAGACTGTCAGACAGACAGACATGTAAAAACAGCTAGCTGGAGCTGGTCTGAGTGGTTGGCTTCTGAGCCCAAACCCGCTATGACCTTCATGCTGATTTGACTTGGTTCTGCCCGTTATAGGGTTGTCCGGTTAGAACACGATGGTGAGGCCCATTACTGTCTTAATTGTCACCACCACACACACATATACACACATGCAGACACAGCTGCTTCCATTGAAGGGTTTTATATAGGTGTGGTTATATTTGCTGGATGCACACACTTCAGTTAGGAATAGCATGTGAAAGTCTATCAGCATCACAACTATTTGCTTATTCTCTTATGACTGCAAACACACACTAACTAAAGGGGAGGGAAGGTGGTGTCCTGCAGCAGTGTGAAGGGTGATTGACAGTGCTGCAGGCAGGCAGGCAGGCAGACAGACAGAGACAGACAGACAGACAGACAGACAGACAGACAGACAGACAGACAGACAGACAGACAGACAGACAGACAGACAGACAGACAGACAGACAGACAGACAGACAGACAGACAGACAGACAGACAGACAGACAGCGACAGACAGACAGACAGACAGACAGACAGACAGGACAGACAGACAGACAGAGATAAAGGAGAGATATGAGAAAGGAGAGCAATTAGTGCATCTGATAAGAGGAGAAAATGGCTGAGCAAAGTACAGCTGCAGGGTTGCTAGGCTTGTTACTGTATTATTGGGAAGTGAGAGAGAGAGAGAGAGAGAGAGAGAGAGAGATATGCTTTCTTTGGCAATGTTAACATATGTTTCCCATGTTTCCCATGCCAATAAAGCCCATTGAATTGAATTCAAATGAATTGAAATGAATTGATAGAGAGAGAGGTTGTGATGTTGGGGAGAGCTGTGGGTTTAAGCTGGGAGGTAGGTTTGGGGATGCAGGGATACAGATGGCCGTTGTCTGACAGAAATGGATGCACAGCTGCCAAGAGTTGAAGTGAAAACAGGAAATATATGTAAATACCACAATAGATAGACTGTCTGTGACTTCACTGTACCTAGCTACCCGTCTCTCTTTGAGGCTGCTGAAAGGAGACACCCTCCTGGAAAAAAAAGAGAGAGAAAAAATAGAAAACGTGCCATTTCTGCAACTAAGCACTTAGGCACGATTTTCTCCTCTTTTAAATGTCAACGCTTTTGTTAGTTTTGCGGTTGCTGGGCCTGGGGTCAAGAGAGGAGTGAATAGGGCTTAAACACAACACAACACTCAGAGAAAGATGTAAAAAGGATGTTCCATAAAGCCCTCTGAACTTTTTATAGGTATAGCAGTTCAATGCATGCAAACAGAGCAGATCTAATGCAATGTACAGGGTAGAGATGCAAGGACAAGGGTTGAGTTCTAGAAACTGACAGATAAGTTGGTAGACACTCACTGGTCTTCTCTGGTGTAGTGAGGTGTCTTGTGGTGTAGTGGGGATGTTGCTACTAGTATAAGTGATGGGATCCTGGTAAAACGTGCCTGGATTGGTGGGTTACAATCTCAAAGATGATCAAACTGTAGGATTATAAGGCCCCTAGTTTTGGTCATGTCTTCTATAACCGTATTCAAAGAAAAACTGTACAATAATCATGTTAAATTCCTGGACGTCATTGTTTATAGTATTGGAAGCCTGTGGTTTGACTGAAATGATCTCACATCATCAAGTTTCCTTTAGTCACATCAGGTGACAGATAGTATTGATGAGTCAATGTAACCAATGTGATATTATCTAACCCTACTTTGTAAAAGTCCTCCAGTCCCTACCCCCACACGCTGACATCAAGTGCAGAGTGGTATTAAGATTGTACTCTCAGTATTGCTCAGATAAAACCAGTAATTCAATCTTGTTTCCACACTGATGGTTAATTTTGAGGGCAGACATCAACACAAGCTGTGGGCAAGTCCTGCCACACACACGCACTTTTACAATCATGTAAAGACCACAATAGTCCTGTAATAAGGGAATTATCCCATTACCTTATTCTCATGCTTGTGCTGCCCTCCAGTGGCAGTACATTGAGATAAAAGGCTTCACAAAAAAGAGAGAAGCTATGTGATTAAGATAACATCTGAATAAAATCATTGAATTACTCTACAGCAGTGTAATGATAGGAATGATTAGGCTCTTTTGGAAACTCGTTGGGATAATAATGAGATATTTTGCCATACATGTACAGTGAATGCAGTTCATTTAGGTGCCAATAGATGGCAGTATTTTTCAGAGGTAAAACAATAACACAGCAGAGATACAATTATTTATTTTATTCAGTAGATGGAAGCAGTGTACATCATACAAACTCTTACTCGTATTTCACTACTATCAATAACATCATTCACATTAAATACATCCTGTAGTGATTTTTTTTAAATGTATTATTGAAAAGCAATATTGCACGTATAAAAAGTGTAAAGTACACACACTAAAGGGTAAAAAATATGTTTTGAGCAAAATAGTGTTTTTAAACACAACTGCAAACTTCAAGGAGGAGGAGTCCAAGGAGTTGGACTGATTGGGAACTATGATGTCCACAACCCCACTTCCCCTCAAACAGAAGGAGCCCACAACATCACTGCCCCTATACTGTAGACAATAATCCTGCCTCTGACTGGATACTGAGCATCTACAACCCCACAACCCACTACCCCTTCCTTATACAGAATCATCTAGACTCACTGCCAGGCCACTGAGCATCCTGCATCTGTCAGCACACATAGCTAGGGTGAGACGGGATGGGATGGGAGTGAACATTTCCCCTAATGGGAAACAATTACACAGTCAGTGGGTTCTTCAGTGACTTCTGATGAGAGTCATTGGCTGAGGAAGTGGCCACGTAATCCTGTGTGTGTAATGTGGTAATGCAGCTTATTGCTCAGTGAATCGCTGTAGCTATGAGCCGAGCCGTAGAGTTGAGGAAAATAGAGACAGAGACAGACTCTGAGGGAACTATTAACCCCTGTCATTCAGGAATCATCACTAGTTTTTAACTCCTCCTAACCTGAATATTTAACCCCTCCAACCCTACAGCTTCTGGGTATAGCCTAAAAATTCAGGATACAATGGGGTGTATACCGTACAATGAAATGCCTACTGCTGGCACTGCACCTTATAGTCACACACAGACATTTGTATTTATTTTTCATTTTAGATAAAGAATGCTGAGGCTTATACTGTGAACAGCAACACTCCTACATGGTTGGTTCTCTTGATCTACTGCACACTCTAATGTAGCCAGTGTACACTACTGTACAGTACAGATTGTCATTGAAAGTGTTTGCTTTTCTGGGAAAATAAAATCCACTTACGAGAGGACATGTAATACCTTGAATTCATTATTCATACAGTACCAGTCAAAAGTTTGGACACACACACTCATTCAAGGGTTTTTCTTTATTTTTACAATTTTATACATTGTCAAATATTAGTGAAGACATCAAAACTATGAAATCATGTGGAATCATGTAGTAACCCACCAAAAAAACATCAAAAACCATCCAGATATATTTTAGAATCTTCAAAGGAGCCACCATTTGCCTTGATGACAGCTTTGCAAACTCTTGCCATTCTCTCAACCAGCTTCACCTGGAATTCTTTTTCAACAATCTTGAAGGAGTTCCCACATATGCTGAGCACTTGTTGGGTGCTTTTCCTTCACTCTGAGGTCCAACTCATCCAAAACCATCTCAATTGGGTTGAGATCGGGTGATTGTGGAGGCCAGGTTATCTGATGCAGCACTCCATCACTCTCCTTCTTGGTCAAATAGCCCTTACACAGCTTGGAGATGTGTTGGGTCATTGTCCTGTTGAAAAACGAATGACAGTCCCACTAAGCGCAAACCAGGTGGGATGGTGTATCACTGCAGAATGCTAGGGTAGCCAAGCTGGTTAAGTGTGCCTTGAATTGTAAGTAAATCACTGACAATGTGTCACCAGCAAAGCACCCCCACACAATCACACCTCCTCTTCCATGCTTCATGGTGGGAACTACACATGCGGAGATCATTCGTTCACTTACTCTGTGTCTCACAAAGACACGGCAGTTGGAACCAAACATCTCAAATTTGGAGTTCTAATGTCCATTTCTCGTGTTTCTTGGCCCAAACAAGTCTCTTATTATTATTGGTGTCCTTTAGTAGTGGTTTCTTTGCAGATATTTGACCATGAAGGCCTGATTCACACAGTCTCCTCTGAACAGTTGATGTTGAGATGTGTCTGTTACTTGAACTCTGTGAAGCATTCATTTGGGCTGCAATTTCTGAGGCTGGTAACTCTAATGAACTTATCCTCTGCAGCAGAGGTAACTCTGGGTCTTCCTTTCCTGTGGAGGTCCTCATGAGAGCCAGTTTCATCGTAGCGCTTGACGGTTTTTGCGAAAATGCACTTGACGAAATTTTAAAAGTTCTTGAAATTTCCCAGATTGACTGACCTCAATGTCTTAAAGTAATGATGGACTGTTTATTTGAGCTGATCTTGCCATAATATGGACTTGGTGTTTTACCAAATAGGGCTATCTTCTGATTACCACCCCTACCTTGTCACAATACAACTGATTGGCTCAAACGCATTAAGAAGGAAAGAAATTCCACAAATGAACTTTTAACAAGGCACACCTGTTAATTGAAATGCATTCCAGGTGACTACCTCATGAAGCTGGTTGAGAGAATGCCAAGAGGGTGCAAAGCTGTCATCAAGGCAAAGGGTGGCTACTTTGAAGAACCTCAAATATAAAATATATTTTGATTTGTTTAACACTTTTTTGGTTACTACATGATTCCATATGTGTTCTTTCATTGTTTTAATGTCTTCACTATTATTCTACAATGTAGAAAATAGTACAAATAAAGAAAAACCCTTGAATGAGTAGGTGTGTCCAAACTTTTGACTGGTACTGTATATTGAAAGAAAAGTTTAGCTCTGACAATAACAAATGTCTGTACTGCTACTTTTCCACAGGCTCAGTGTTTGCGTCCTAAATGGCACTCTATTCCCTATATAATGCACAACTTTTGACCTGGGCCCATAAAAAGAAATACACTATGTAGGGAATAGGGTGCCATTTGGGACACAAACAGTGTCTTGAAATTGGACACAAATCACACTTTGAATGACATATTAGTCATGTGTCTCATGTTCTCTATCATCTTTAGGCATTAGATTTTCTATTCAGATCAATCTATTTTGAGAGAACATTCGGTCCTCCTGTTCAAGATAAATATAAACTCATTAACACTGTTGCTTATCATTATGTGAAACATGGTTACATTTTACATTTTAGTCATTTAGCAGACGTTCTTATCCAGAGTGACTTACAGTAGTGAATGCATACATTTCATACATTTTTTTTTTTTCTGTACTGGTCCCCCATGGGAAACAAACCCACAACCCTGGCGTTGCAAACACCATGCTCTACCAACTGAGCCACATCACTACCATCACAAGTTCATGTGTTCAATATGAAATGAAAGCATAAAACTGAATGACGTTTTCCTATTTCCAGATATTTCAAGATACAGTATGTATTGAAATATATATGGTATGGAATGATGTGTTGCCCACAGTATCCTGCGCTTCTTAACATATACTTCCAGCATATCAATAAACATGTTGCCCATAAGAAAATGTTTTCCAAGACTACCATGCAGTCAAAGCTTCAGCATACTTTCCAATGGCAAATCCATACATGGTTATTATATATTAATGTGATCATTGGTATTCAATCTGCAAAACGGACATTTATGTATTTCTGCTGACATCACTATTTCTGCTGACATCACTGTCTATCGGAGGCTGTTAGCTTGTGCTATACATTACATAACCATACACTACTATAAATTACATAACCATACACTACTATAAATTACATAACCATACACTACTATACATTACATAACCATACACTACTATACATTGAATACACTACGCATGGTGTCTTTCCTTTCTGCTGCAACACATGGTTCTATTGTGACAGCCACATGGTTCTAATGTCACCCTATTGCCTATATAGTGCATTACTTTGGTCCAGAGCAGAGCAAAGTAGAGCACTATATAGGGAATAGGATAATATTTTGGATGCAGGGCCTTTTTGAATAACCTTGCTGCAGGGGGAGAGATTGCCTTGGTTGCAGGGTAGCAGTGAAACAAATAAGCACTGTGATGTGTGAGGAGGAGTATGATAAAGTTGCTTCATAAGTTGCAGAACATTGTGTGTGTGGAATCATTATGAGGCATTAGCCCTCTGGAGGCTGCTATGGATTTATTGGCTCGCCTCATGCAGCAAAGACTCATCCATTAAACAAATCAGGGACTTATGTATTAGATTAGCTACACCACTGGAACCAGGGGAGCCCAGGCAGGAAAACACACGCGCACACACACACACACACGCACGCACGCACGCACGCACGCACGCACGCACGCACACGCACACACAGAACATCATAATTTTCTGCTTCTGTTTCATAAAGATCCATGGAAAGAATGATGTAATTGACAGCATTAAGAAGATACTGTCAGAGGAGCGATCTTTAAAATAATGAAATTACACACAAAAAAAAACATAATAGAGTGGTCTGAATTGCATTTGAGGTGTTATTAAAATGATAAAAGGCAGCCATTGGAAATGGTTTAGAGCCAGGAATAAGAATTATATTTCTTAATCACTTAGGTTGTTGTCATCGATATTAAATGCTCATCACATTAAGTCGTATTTTAAAAACAATGTGTCTAAATGAGAAGATGCTCCAATGTGTCAAATGAAGAGACACTGAGACAGTAAACTTGTTGGTACCAGCTTGAGCCATTGTGTGTCCCAAATGGTACTCTCCCAAATGACACCTTATTCCCTATGCAGTGGATGACTTTTCACCATGTCCCAAGGGGTTGTGGTAAAAATGTGTGCACTATAACGTGAATAGGGTGCCATTTGAAAAGCACACATTGAGTCATCCCACTGCTAGCTTTATGCTAAATGTGTCATGATGTGGTAACCTCTCAGGTTATAGTCTAACTCCCCCCTGTGGTGTAAGGTCAGAACTACAGTTTCAGTGAAAAAGTTAGTGTCATACAGTTCAATGCATTGTTATTTATTCTGCACTCATGCAAAAAAACTGTCCCTTGTGACCTTTAAAAGCAAAAATGGCAAACTTCCCATTTTCTACGTTTTTGGGGAAGAAATCAAGGAACATTTGAAAAAAGGACAGAGGAAGGATATATAGTAAAAATGGGGCTATTTGCTTAACATTTAAGATGAAGCGTAGGGGATTTAAACTGAGGCTCAAAGTGTAATACTTATGCCAGGTGGCACAAGTCTCTTCCGGGTTTCATATTTTCATAGCATTATCATTCTAGAATTATGAGTTCATTGTGTTTTCTCTGAATCTCTGAATGTTATTTGGACTATGTGTTCAGCCGTAGTTGTTCTAAAATTAACCAATATATATACAGTACCAGTCAAAGGTTTGGACACACCTACTCATTCAAGGGTTTTTCTTTATTTGTACTATTTTCTACATTGTAGAATAACAGTGAAGGCATCAAAACTATGAAATAACGCATATGGAATCATCTAGTAACCAAATCAAACACATCAAAATATATTTTATATGTTATATTCTTCAAAGTAGCGACCCTTTGCCTTGATGATAGCTTTGCACACTATTGGCAATCCCTCAACCAGCTTCATGAGGTAGACACCTGTAATGCTTTTCCAACAGTCTTGAAGGAGTTTCCACATATGCTGAGCACTTGTTGGCTGATTTTCCTTCACTCTGCAGTCCAACTCATCCCAAACCATCTCAATTGGGTTGAGGTTGGGTGATTGTGGAGGCCAGGTCATCTGATGCAGCACTCCATCACTCTACTTCTTGGTCAAATAGCCCTTCCACAGCCTGGAGGTGTGTTTTGGGTCATTGACCTGTTGAAAAAGGATAGTCCCACTAAGAGCAAACCAGATGGGATTGTGTATCGCTGCAGAATGCTGTGGTAGCCATGCTGCTTAATAAACAAATTAGGAACATTTGGGCAGTCTTCATACAGAATTTGGAACACAAATGCAATGGTTCATTGGATCAATCTAAAACTTTGCACATACACTGATGCCATCTAGTGGCCAAAATCTAAATTGGACCTGGGCTGGATTAATACATTATGGCCTTTCTTTTGCATTTCAAAGATGATGGTACAAAAAAAATTACAAAAAATGTTGTTTTTTTTCTTTGTATTATCTTTTACCAGATCTAATGTGTTACATTCTCCTACATTCCTTTCACTTTTCCACAACCTTCAAAGTGTTTCCTTTCAAATGGTATCAAGAATATGCATATCGTTGCTTCAGGGCCTGAGCTACAGGCAGTTAGATTTGGGTATGTCTTTTAGGCGAAAATTGAAAAAAAGGGTCCGATCCTTAAGAGGTTGTGTGCCTTGAATTTAAAAAAAAATAACAGACAATGTCACCAGCAAAGCACCCCCACCCGTCACACCTCCTCCTCCATGCTTCAAATTGGGAACCACACATGTGGAGATAATCTATTCACTTACTCTGCGTTTCACAAAGACACGGCGGTTGGAACCAAAAATCTCAAATTTGGACTCATCAGACCGAAGGATAGATTTCCACATGTCTAATGTCCATTGCTCATGTTTCTTGGCCCAAGCAAGTCTCTTATTATTATTGGTGTCCGTTAGTAGTGGTTTCTTTGTAGAAATTCGACCACGCAGTCTCCTCTGAACAGCTGATGTTGAGATGTGTCTGTTACTTGTACTCTGTGAAGCATTTATTTGGGCTGGAATCTGAGGTGAAGTTAATTGTTCATTTCTGAGGCTGAATTTATCCTCTGCAGAAAAGGTAACTCTGGGTCTTCCTTTCCTGTGGCGGTCCTCATGAGAGCCAGTTTCATCGTAGCGCTTGACTGTTTTTGCGACTCTACTTGAGGAAACTTTCAAAGTTCTTGAAATTATCCAGATTGACTGACCTTCATATCTTAAAGTATGGATGGGACTGTTGTTTCTCTTTGCTTTTTCGAGCTGTTCTTGCCATAATATGGACTTGGTATTTTACCAGATAGGGCTATATTCTGTATACCACCCCTAACTTGTCACAGCACAACTGATTGGCTCAAACGCATTATGAAGGAAAGAAATTCCACAAATGAACTTTTAATATTCCAGGTGACTACCTCATAAAGATGGTTGAGAGCGAGTGTGCAAAGCTGTAATCAAGGCAAAGAGTGGGTAATTTGAAGGATCACAACTATAAAATATACTGCTCAAAAAAATAAAGGGAACACTTAAACAACACAATGTAACTCCAAGTCAATCACACTTCTGTGAAATCAAACTGTCCACTTAGGAAGCAACACTGATTGACAATAAATTTCACATGCTGTTGTGCAAATGGAATAGACAACAGGTGGAAATTATAGGCAATTAGCAAGACACCCCCAATAAAGGAGTGGTTCTGCAGGTGGGGACCACAGACCACTTCTCAGTTCCTATGCTTCCTGGCTGATGTTTTGGTCACTTTTGAATGCTGGCGGTGCTTTCACTCTAGTGGTAGCATGAGACGGAGTTTACAACCCACACAAGTGGCTCAGGTAGTGCAGCTCATCCAGGATGACACATCAATGCGAGCTGTGGCAAGAAGGTTTGCTGTGTCTGTCAGCGTAGTGTCCAGAGCATGAAGGCGTTACCAGGAGACAGGCCAGTACATCAGGAGACATGGAGGAGGCCGTAGGAGGGCAACAACCCAGCAGCAGGACCGCTACCTCCGCCTTTGTGCAAGGAGGAGCAGGAGAAGCACTGCCAGAGCCCTGCAAAATGACCTCCAGCAGGCCACAAATGTGCATGTGTCTGCTCAAACGGTCAGAAACAGACTCCATGAGGGTGGTATGAGGGCCCGACGTCCACAGGTGGGGGTTTTGCTTACAGCCCAACACCGTGCAGGACGTTTGGCATTTGTGGCGCCCTGTGCTCTTCAGAGATGAAAGCAGGTTCACACTGAGCACATGACAGACGTGACAGAGTCTGGAGACGCCGTGGAGAACATTCTGCTGCCTGCAACATCCTCCAGCATGACCGGTTTGGCGGTGGGTCAGTCATGGTGTGGGGTGGCATTTCTTTGGGGGGCCGCACAGCCCTCCATGTGCTCGCCAGAGGTAGCCTGACTGCCATTAGGTACCGAGATGAGATCCTCAGACCCTTTGTGAGACCATATCCTGGTGCGGTTGGCCCTGGGTTCCTCCTAATGCAAGACAATGCTAGACCTCATGTGGCTGGAGTGTGTCAGCAGTTCCTGCAAGAGGAAGGCATTGATGCTATGGACTGGCCCGCCCGTTCCCCAGACCTGAATCCAATTGAGCACATCTGGGACAACATGTCTCGCTCCATCCACCAACGCCACGTTGCACCACAGACTGTCCAGGAGTTGGCGGATGCTTTAGTCCAGGTCTGGGAGGAGATCCCTCAGGAGACCATCCGCCACCTCATCAGGAGCATGCCCAGGCATTGTAGGGAGGTCATACAGGCACGTGGACGCCACACAAACTACTGAGCCTCATTTTGACTTGTTTTAAGGACATTACATCAAAGTTGGATCTGCCTGTAGTGTGGTTTTCCAATTTAATTTTGAGTTTGACTCCAAATCCAGACCTCCATGGGTTGATAAATTGGATTTCCATTAATTATTTTTGTGTGATTTTGTTGTCAGCACATTCAACTATGTAAAGAAAAAAGTATTTAATAAGATTATTTATTTCATTCAGATCTAGGATGTGTTGTTTAAGTGTTCCCTTTATTTTTTTGAGCAGTATATATTTTGATTTGTTTGAATTGGTTACTACATGATTCCATATGGTTTATTTCATAATTTTGATGCCTTCAGTATTATTCTACATTGGGAACCACAGTGAAGAGGCAGAAGGATGCTGGCCTTCTAGGCAGAATTGCAAAGAAAAAGCCATATCTCAGACTAGCCAATAACTGGCCAATAAAAATAAAAGATTAAGATAGGCAAAAGAACACAGACACTGGACAGAGGAACTCTGCCCAGGCCACCATCCCAGAGTCACCTCTTCACTGTTGACGTTGAGACTGGTGTTTTGTGGTTACTATTTAATGAAGCTGCCAGTTGAGGACACGAGTCAGTTTGCACTGTTCTGTGAAGGGAGTAGTACACAGTGTTGTACCAGATCTTCAGTTTCTTGGCCATTTCTAACATGGAAAAGCCTTCATTCCTCAGAACAAGAATAGACTGATGGGTTTCAGAAGAAAGGTCTTTGTTTCAAGGCATTTTGAGCCTGTAATCGAACCCACAAATGCTGATGCTCCAGATACTCAACTAGTCTAAAGAAGGCCAGTTTTATTGCTTCTTTTATCAGAACAACAGGTTTCTGCTGTGCTAACATAATTGGAAAAAGGTTTTCTAATGATCAGTTATACTTTTAAAATGATAAACTTGGATTAGCTAACACAACATGCCATTGGAACACAGGAGTGATGGTTGCTGATAATGGGCCTTTGTACGCCTATGTAGATATTACATAAAAGATCAGCCGTTTCCAGCTACAATAGTTATTTACAACATTAACAATGTCGACACTGTATTTCTGATCAATTTGATGTTATTTTAATGGACAAAAAAATGTAGTAGAACTGTAGTGTATATATGACATTCATCATTATAGGCCAATGCTAAAAAGACTATGCTAGCCATAAAATGTAATGCTTCTCTATAACATGATAATATAAGCAATAATATAGTGTTAGTTGACATAACATTTCATGCAATAACAAACCCTGCAATAACACATTACTTAATCCTCTTTGTTCCTATTTGGATCATAAGGCATCCATGAGAGCGTGACCTTGCTGTCGATCTTCTGCTTTTTTTCAGGATGGCTTTCCATGACAGGCCACAGTCCTTCATCTCCTTCTCCGTGGTTCTTCACCATGTTATTTGTTTAAATAAGTTTAAATTCAGTCTACCTTTTCATTTACCTTGATTCTACATTTCACTTTAACACTTTAATATTCTTAATACAGTTGTATTAAGGGCAAACAACATGCAAAAGGTTCAGAAAGCTTTTAGGCTACAGTAGGCCTACAACACTGCTTAAAAGTGAGCGTGTGTATGTGTACGTGCATGCGCCTGCGAGTGTGTGTGTGTGCTTGCTGTGTGTGTGTGTGTGTGTGTTCATGCACGCCCTATGTGTGCCAAACATAAGAAAATTTGCTTTTCAGACCAGATGTTTTGGCATATTACAGCTCAGAGGGTGTTCTCCCCTCTCTTGAGGTGGAGAGAGAGAGAGAGAGAGAGAGAGAGAGAGGAGAGAGAGAGAGAGAGAGGAGAGAGAGAGAGAGAGGAGAGAGAGAGAGTGTGTAATTGAGAGGTAGGTCATTCTCATGTTCTGATGTGGACACACAACATTTACATTCTATCCGGTCACTCCAACTTAAGATGCAATTTGTTTGTTTTTAAGTTCAAAAGTCAAAGTTGAATAAAAATGTATTCTGTTTAATTCTAGACAACACATAGGCCTACTCTAAGATTATAACCTGCCCTATAACCTGCCCTCATTATGTTATTATGTGTCAAATCAAATTGTATTCATCACATGCTTCGTAAACATCAGGTGTGGACTAACAATCAATCCGTTTTTTTTAACAACAACAATATTTCTAAATAGGATCGGGTCAGAAGCAGAATATCATAAATCTCTCGTTCCCTGAGCATAGAGCAATGTGTGCACACTGTAGGCCTAATGGCTCTTCCCTGGAGCCATGGATGTTTTCCTATCCATTGAAGATAGTTTATTAAATAATGTACATGTAGCCTAGCCGATCTAGTTGTTTTTACTGGCTTCAACATGGAAATACAGGTAACTGCCAAAATAATGGAAACACTTGAGTTAAATGAGGGATACGAAGTATATTGAAAGCAGGTGCTTCCACACAGGTGTGGTTCCTGAGTTAATCAATTAACATCCCATTATTCTCAGGGTCATGTATAAAAATTATGGGCAGGCCATTAAAAACAGGAATGCCTGTTGACTCAAATCATATTGTATTAGTCACATGCTTCATAAACAACAGGTGTGGACTAACAGTGAAAAGCTTAGATACGTCCCTTCCCAAAATTGCAGAGAAAAAGAAAATAGATAAATAATAGAAAATTAAAATACGTAATAATTAAAGTAAAAGTAGATACACAATGAGTAATGATAACCTGGCTATATACAACGGGTGTCAGTACTGAGTCCATGTGCAAGGATACAAGGTAATGGAGGTAGGTATACAGTATACTGTACATATAACTAGGAATAAGGTGACAGATAGTAAACAGTAGCAGCAGTGTACAGTCTGTGATGAGTCAAACACAGTTAGTGTGAAAAGGGACATTGCAGATAGTCCAGGTAGCTATTTAAAGCTCCAATAATGTAAATTTTTAGGCAACCCAACCAAATTCACATAAAAATGTTAGTTATAGATCTGTCATTCTCATTGAAAGCTAGTCTAACAAGCAGTAGATAGGTTCTATTACTGTGCTTCCTGGTCTTAAATTTCGTTTTGGAATCTTTTACTTTTGGTTTTACACACCAGCTTCAAACAGCAGAAAATACAATATTTAAATTCTTTATTTTGTTTTATTTTACCTTCATTTAACTAGACAAGTCAGTTAAGAACAAATTCGTGTTTACAATGAGCCTACCAAAATCAAAAGGCCTCCTGCGGGGACAGGGATTGGGATTAAAAATAAAAATATAGGACAAAACACACATCATGACAAGAGACACCACAAAACTACATAGAGACCTAAGACAACAACATAGCATGGTTATGGAAAATATATTTCACAGCGGTTTAAACGGTACAATGATTATCTACCTTATAGTTGCTTGTTGTGTCACATAAACTGAAATTAGGCCAGTTTTTATCATTTAAACCACCTTGAAATTGCGGAGCGAATTCTGCATAGTGCATCTTTAACTAGCTATTTTGCAGTCTTATATGGCTTAGGGGTAGAAGCTGTTCGTGGTCCTGTTCGTTCCAGACCCATTTAGACATGTCTCTAGAAATGTAACGATAGTCTACAATTTAAATACATTTTAAGTGGCAAGAATAAATGCTAGAGTAGCCTATTATGCTTACATTTAGGTCTCCCAAAACAGGTAGGCATATAACGCATCATTTTGACAAGCAATATTATTTTGTAGATTTAGTAAATTTCAAGGGACCAACGCAACAAATTCAAGGATTTTGGCAACATTAAAAATCCCTGGTTCTAGGAGGAGGGCTTAAATCAATCAGCGCTAACTTCGACCAATCCTGTTGACTGTGGGAGGAGACAGAATTGCAAGGGGGTGTGTCTCTAGACAGTACGCAGTCGCTTAGTACCGTATCCAACTCCGAGAGTAATGAATGGCATGAGCATTGCTTTACTATTTTTGACAAGCCATATCAAAGCGCTACCTTGGAACATACGCTACCTTCTATCGGTTTGAACTTTTATTCACATTTATTCACTAGGCATAAACCAGACAAGGAGAAGAAGAAGACCGAGTTGGACTAATTAGCCTACTACTAACTCGAATCAATAACTTAACCGCAAACTGACACAAGCTTCTACATTTTCATATTTGTCAAGCCGAAAGGGATTTTGTTTCTGGACATGTGAATCAAAGGAGTTACTGCGAACCCCTGAAAATGAAGCTACTTGCATCGGTTCTGTGTTGCTTGGGCTTTCTGCTCACTTCTGCGCTGTTTCGGAGGATCTCTTCACAAGCAGGTGAGTGACAGTTCGGTGTCTGGCTGGCTGGTGCACAGCGCAGGAGGTTTGTGGCTACTCTTGTCACAACTGTCTGCGCGCTGCGCACTGAACAAGTGGTGTGTTGTATGCCTCTTCCAACAGTCCCCACACATTTGGCCGTTTTGTTTACAAACTCTGGGTTGTCCTTCAAATTATCTATACCCACTATGTTGATTTTCGTTCATATCTGCTTTAAAATCACCCTGGCTCTATCTAAGAACATTGAAGAGTAGCCTAAAGTAGCACATACACGTCTCCTCTAATTTAAAGAGGTCGTATTGAGAAATATCAGTATATAGTAGCTAGGCTACTAGGTTATTCTATTGCCACAATGACAAACCATCCGAAATGAAAGAGTGACGTGTGTTTGGCTCGTGTAGAATTTCTGAATTCCTTATGTATTTCTCTCTAACGAAATTAGAGGAATCTCAACGGACAACATGTTTCTGCTCTCAGCCTCGAGTACAAGCCTAGACAGAGAGCGGCACTCTTCATTTTTTGGGAGAATAAGGAGCATTAAATCACCGACACACGTGTCCCTTGGCTTGGACAAACAGTGGACATCACTGAGACTGAGACCAAGTCCACCATAGCCTCCTGGCTCCTGCTTTATTCTCATCTCGCGTCGTCTGTCTCACTGTGAGAGGGGGTGGGCTAGTGGGCATTGGTCCGTCCGTCTGTGTGTGTTTGTTTTCTCAGACAACATTCGATTCCGGTAAATAAAAATCGTGTTTTGTTGGTTTGGTTTACAAGTCGCAGGTACTTTTGTCACTTTGAAAGGGCACATTTGTTCTCTGAATAAACCTATCTATTAACTTTATACCCATAGGTAATAACAATCGCCGGCTATTATTATTATTATTATTATACTAATATTAGCCTAGTCTTTATTATTATTAGCCTAGTATTATTACCAGTTAGTAGTAGACTAGTTTTAGGCATAATAGTATAATATAGCCTAGCCTATAGTAAAGCAAGTAGGCAAGTTGAGTGCTGTTCTAACGAGGTTATGCCTCGTTTCAAACGTACAATACTATATACATTTGACTATGATCCGATTTTTAACACATCGCCCACATTGGTGCGCCGTGCTTGGAGCAGTGCACCTTTACACATGGTGGTAGTCTATAGTATGAACCGGAGAGAAACGCTCTCCGCTCTGCGCCAGGGAAGGGACTGAGAGCGCGCGCTGATACA
The DNA here is from genome assembly GCF_965601325.2 of Salmo salar. NCBI lineage: Eukaryota > Metazoa > Chordata > Actinopteri > Salmoniformes > Salmonidae > Salmo > Salmo salar. Next base: position 26,236,426 of record NC_138315.1, read on the forward strand.
CACCCACACACACACACGCAACACACACGCATACACAGACGCACGCACACACACACACAAACACACCCGATATTTCAGAGTGGTTTTTCCGATCAATATCTACTATGACTGATTTATACACTCTTTAAAAACAAAGAGGTTGTTATGTTGTATAACATACAGTATTTGGCAGGTGTTCATCCCCTTCAGCAAGTGCACTGGGTGTAGGGTTTCTGTCTCTGTCCAGTAGGTAGCATATACACAGCAGCTGGTCTTTTCAACTCTCGTTTAATATCGAATCACATATTCTAAGTAACCAATCCACCATAGCACCACTCTGTTCCGCGCGCCTCACATTCTATGCAACCTGCATGCGGTTTGTTCAGAGCTAAAGGTGCAATACAGCGCACCCGCACTGCCCCAGGGCGACAAGACCTTGTGTGAATTGTCTACTAAACAAAGAGAAGGGAAGAAATAAACCGTCCGTTGCATTCCCGATAAGACCCGTTTAGTTGATAAGCCCTAGATGGTATCTTTCACGTGAGTAATTATTAGAACATTAGACCAATTATAACAATCAAATGTTGTAAACAACATGTGTAGTATTTTTGGCTAGCGCGCCTCGACTCCAAACGATATATTATAGCGTTTTATTTATTTTACCAGGCAAATTCTTATTTACAATGATGTCTTACACTGGCCATACCTGGAAGACACTGGGCCAATTGTGCACTCCCGATCATGGCCTGTTGTGATACAGCCTGGAATCGAACCAGGGTGTCTGTAGTGACACCTCTAGCACTGAGATGCAGTGCCTTAGACCGCTGCGCCACTCGGGAGTCCTCAGGATTGATTAATATATTTTCTGTATTGGAAAGCGGTTGTAGGCCTATGGCAAATGCACTTCTATATATGTGATGCTTCAGCTGTTGCAGTTTGCTGAGAGCATTGTTATCCATAATGCCGTATTCTTATGCAGTTCAGTCTCAGTCAAATAAATCCAACATCCTGCCTGACATAAAGAAGATATGTCTATCCTGTCAAGTTGCAGTGGGCTGTGGATTTAAATCAAGCAGTACTGTGACATTTAGAAGTTAACATAAAATGGTTGCATGGTGGTGGAAGAATACAAATATCAGTGTTAATCGGCTTACTTTGGATTATGTCCCCTCAAAGAGAAGATGGGACACAGAGAAGGAGAAACATCAGGATCATGATCCCAGAAATGAAACCCAAATATTGTCTCTCAAGGCTGGAGACAATATTTTTTTATACGGTAACAATTCAATCAGTAGATAGCCTACCACTATGTGTGAGTCATTGTCTATTCAGTTTGCATGCGTATGTGTCCAGTCTGTGTGTGTGTGCAGTAGGAGTAGGCCTTGCCTGTGTTGGACAGGCAAGAGGGACAGGCAAGAGGGACAGGCAAGAGGTAGAGGCGAGAGGTAGAGGCCAGTCGGACAGGCGAGATGGACAGGTGAGAGGGAGAGGCGAGAGATACTGGCAGGAGGGACAGGCAGGAGGGAGAGGCAAGAGGGACAGGCAGGAGGGAGAGGCGAGAGGGACAGGCGGGAGGGACAGGCGAGAGGGACAGGCGAGGAGGGACAGGCAAGAGGGACAGGCAGGAGGGACAGGCGAGAGGGACAGGCAGGAGGGACAGGCGAGAGGGACAGGCGAGAGGGACAGGCAGGAGGGACAGGCGAGAGGGACAGGCAGGAGGGACAGGCAAGAGGGACAGGCATGAGGGCAGGCGAGAGGGAGAGGCGAGAGGGACAGGCGAGAGGGACAGGCGAGAGGGACAGGCGAGAGGGACAGGCAGGAGGGACAGGCAGGAGGGACAGGCAAGAGGGACAGGCAAGAGGGACAGGCAGGAGGGACAGGCGAGAGGGACAGGCAGGAGGGACAGGCGAGGAGGGACAGGCAGGAGGGACAGGCAGGAGGGACAGGCGAGAGGGACAGGCGAGGAGGGACAGGCAAGAGGGACAGGCAGGAGGGACAGGCGAGAGGGACAGGCAGGAGGGACAGGCAGGAGGGACAGGCGAGAGGGACAGGTGGGAGGGACAGGCGCGGGGACAGGCAAGAAAGACAGGCAGGAGGGACAGGCAAGAGGGACAGGTGAGAGGGAGAGGTGAGAGGGACAGGCGAGAGGGAGAGGCGAGAGGGACAGGAAGGAGGGACAGGCGACAGGGACAGGCGAGAGGGACAGGCAGCAGGGACAGGCAGGAGGGACAGGCGAGAGGGAGAGGCTTGACTCAGCACTTGACTTCACCTTTGTCATGTGTGCCTCTGGGTGTCCCGATGTCCCACAGCTGCACCTCTGGCATAACACACTTTACAGAGGGTGGTTACACTCTCCAGATTTGCTTGGCCGCATCCGAAACGGTACTCAATAGAGGTAGGGCTCTTGTCAAAAGTATCCCATTTAGGGTATATGGTGATGTGAGGTAGGCAGGTAGTCCATCGTGAAGGCTTTTATTTGCAAGGTGGGAATTTCAAGGTGCCAAACATAGGTCTAACCTACTCACAGTATTTACAAAACAACAAACAGGATGAAGAGCAACGTTACTGACAAGCACAGACTTGACCAGGCCTCATAATATGACTGTACTCTGTCAGGCCAAATGCCCGCGTCAGAAAGTTAGGGTTGAAATACCTTTATCCATGATGCATTTCGTCATGGAAATCAACCAATCAACAGGTGGGAATGCGCCACAACACAGTTAAACATGGCACTCACCTCCATTTTTCTGTCACAATCATTTCCCCAGTATCCGGTTTGGAGCGTGAAGTCACAAGCTCTGACGGTCTCTACTGCATAGCAACCTAGTGGTGCCAAAAGCCCCAGTCTGCCCTAGAAAGCCTATATAAATTAGGATCGCCAGAACAGCCTCAAATGTTTTTTAGACGGACGTTTTGGGCTCTAAAATGTGTTTATTATGATCAAGTTCGATCCTCATAGTGAATTCTTTTAAATCATTTTTGCTACAAATGGAGACAGGCTATTGAATGAAATAGTGATCCATTCTGACTACTACATTTGTCTTCACACAGGACCACGTGCTGACGCAGACCAATCACAGGCTGCTATGAGGAGGCTCTGGCCTTCATGCCATTGACCAGTAGTTCTCAATCCTGGTCCTGGGGACCCAAAGGCCTATAATTTTCTTTAACAAATTAATGAGTAAAAAGGTAGGCCTAAATAGTTGCAATCATATTTCCATGAAGTTGTTTTAATATATGACTTATTGTCAACATTGTAGGCCTACTTGTAAGAGATCAGCTCCGGTTGCCATTTCAGACACACACTGTGTTTGCCCTTTTTGCTCCCTTCAGATGCTGTTTGTTTTTGCTTGCTTTGAAAGAAGGGAAATTTCCATTGAAGTAGGTAAAAATGTATGGCGTCTGAGTCCTATTAATATTTATTGAATTACAAAAAAAACTCCAATTTAATTTGGAGCTTTATCAAGGGAAATGGGACGCAGTCTCGTCTTGGATGTTTTGATCATTTTTCATGATTCATATTTTATGTTTGCCTAGGCCTATATCCCCCGGTAATTTTGGTTGTACTATGTTTGAAAAGCTATATAATTGTAATTAATGTACATTAAGGACACTACATGAAGGTAATTTCAAGTTTTCATGTTTTAATGTCTGGCATTAAGATGTCTTTGGTTCACATAGTGTCAATATTCTGACATTGGGTCTTAGGGACCATATCACCAATTTACAACCAAGTAGCAATGTTGATAAACCATATGAGCAGTCCCTTTTACGCTGAGTATCCCCACAAACAGAGACTACAGTAGATGAAATGACAAGGACAAGTTGATTGTGTGATATTTGGATGTTTTTTCTTATTACGCCAATCTTGAGTTCACAGTACATCTAAATGTTTACATGGTCTGACTGACTCAAACAGGGAGTCTGGACAGCAGAGAATGGGAATGTATTTGGCTTGTGGCTTTCACAGTTTCTCAGCTACGTCACTTGTATTACATGTGCTCCCCTCCATTTCTTTCTATCAAAGCAAAAAAGAATGGTGTCATTTTCTGCCCACACGGCAATACACCACCGTCACACAAAGACCCTCTTATTCATTCCTCTAAAATCTTTGGCTATAAAGATGATGTGACCTCTGTGTCTCTGGCACTCAGCTGGAAGAATAGTGAGCTTTGATTTCCAGGCGATCCCCTCTGTAGCCCAGTGAAGGCAGACTAGCGGGCTGCTCAGTGAAGGCAGACTAGCGGGCTGCTCAGTGAAAGCAGACTAGCGGGCTGCTCAGTGAAAGCAGACTAGCGGGCTGCTCAGTGAAAGCAGACTAGCGGGCTGCTCAGTGAAAGCAGACTAGCGGGCTGCTCAGTGAAAACAGACTAGCGGGCTGCTCAGTGAAAGCAGACTAGCTGGCTGCTCAGTGAAAGCAGAGGTGCTCGTGAGGCGCTCTGCGCTAGCGAAGGCAGACTAGCGGGCTGCTCAGTGAAAGCAGACTAGCGGGCTGCTCAGTGAAAGCAGACTAGCGGGCTGCTCAGTGAAAGCAGACTAGCGGGCTGCTCAGTGAAAGCAGACTAGCGGGCTGCTCAGTGAAAACAGACTAGCGGGCTGCTCAGTGAAAGCAGAGGCGCTCGTGAGGCGCTCTGCGCTAGCTGCTCTCTGCCCCCTGAGTTAAGTGTCTTAATCAGATGAGGAACATGCAATACACAAAACAACTGAAGAGCTGAAGAGAACAGTAAGAACAGTGACACCAGGATACATTTGTGTGTGTGTGTGTTGTGTGTGTGTGTGTGTGTGTGTGTGTGTGTGTGTGTGTGTGTGTGTGTGTGTGTGTGTGTGTGTGTGTGTGTGTGTGTGTGTGTGACTATGGTGGCTTATAAAGGGGGGGGGGGGATGATAGGGCATAGATATAATGTTTGTTGGTTGTTTTTCCAGTATTAGATACAGTAAGTGTTGACAAGCGAGAGAGAGAGGACATACATACAGTAGCCTAGCTGATCTTTGGATCCCCATATACACTCATATATTGTGTGTGCAGTCGCTAGACGCACAAGGAGGGGCAGAGAATGATCATTTCTTAATAGAATTATGAGCACCAACCAAGCCCGAGGTCCACAGCGCTTTGTTTGGACTGTGATTCATCACATGTTGGTAATTCATCACATGTTGGTAATTCATCACGTTGGTAATTCATCACATGTGGCCTAGGTCTACTGCTGCACATGAGATTGCAAATCATGTATGTGTGATTACGGCTTAATCTGCTACATGAGACAAATAGACTACTGTGCTTCTGATTAGGCCTTGTGAGTTCCCCTCTTTCGCAGTCTTTTTGTCTCTGTTTATCTTTATCTCTCTCTCTCTCTCTCTCGCTCCTGTTCTTTTTCATAATGCTCTATCTATGGTCTCAGTAGTTCCACTCTCCTCTCTTTGAAAGTAAATCTTGTTTTTATTCATTATTTACCCCGGTACATGCTCACAACATGGCCAGTCTTAGTGTGCCAGCTGGCTTTGTGTAGGAATTACAATTTACACTAACTGCAGGGTGTCTGAGTATGGGCTGAAAGCCAAGAATACTGCCCAAGGGTGCTAGGGATGCTCTTTCCCCTTTTCTGAATCTGTGTGTGTGTGTGTGTGTGGTTGTGTTTGTGTGTTTGTGTGTTTGTGTGTGTGTGTGTGTGTGTGTGCGTGCGTGCGTGCGTGTGTGTGTGTGTGTGTGCACGCACGTTTTCATGCCTGTGTGTGTTTCTCAAGTCAAGTATCATGATCCTTTTCTTTTTACAGAGAATAATGATTTGAGGGAAAATGTAAATGACATCAGCACATGTTTGCCAAGATGGATTTCTAATAGGATTTGGTCTCGGTGGTGGAATCAATTCTTCTTGTTTTAATTAGGATGTCTATTCTATTATGGGGGAAGCCCTCCCACTGAGAGAAGCCAGCAGTACTGTCACATCCTACATACATACAGCACTGACACATCCTATATCCTACAGGCTTTATCTCGGTACTATTTATGACCGCTGTCATACAGTACTAGGATTGCCAAAAAAAAGGTTTCCCAGAAATCCTGGCTGGAGGATTTGATATTTTCTGTTTATTAATCCCTCCTCTTCTGGAAAACCTGGGATTTTTTGGGAAAGTGCCCCTTACAGTACACTGGCTTACAGACATAGAGTATAGCAGCTGAATAAATCAGATCTCATGTACAGTACAGGAACTGCCAATTAGTGCTTAGCCCATACCGGTAGCTAGCAGGCCTGCATTGCATCACACTGCTCTGCTTTGCACTGGTAAACATCGTCTTCTCTCTGTCTTTCTGTGTCTATGACATGTTCAGTACATTTAGTGTTATGACCCATCTTTCAACAGAGATTTATTCAAATGAGCAGGAAAAATACAGATGTCTAGATCCTTCCAAATGCATCCATCTAGTGTGTGTGGTGTGTGTGTGTGTGTGTGTGTGTGTGTGTGTGTGTGTGTGTGTGTGTGTGTGTGTGTGTGTGTGTGTGTGTGTGTGTGTGTGTGTGTGTGTGTGTGTGTGTGCCAGAGGCTGAGAGACTGTCTGTCAGTTAGGAGGGTTGGCGGAGTGAATGGCCTTTCGACGAGTGTGTTGTGAAGGTTTAAACTGACAGTAGGGCTGGAAGGAGGGAGGACCAGGGGGGAGAGGGGAGGAGACAGAGGGGTGGGGGAGGAGACAGAGGGATGAAGCCTCAATGGGGATTGACAGCATCAACTCTGGTAATCCACAGTCTTTTCCCTCTTTCTCTTTCTATGACTGTTGCACTCGTCTATACAGTACTTCCCACACGCTTCTATCCTTTGTTTTCTCTGTGCGCTTCACAAAAGAGGAAATAATTAGAATGACAATGGAAATATGGCTAATCTCCTCTAAGACGCACTCATTACCACAATGTTTAGAGTTAAATGTTCAGATAATTGTTGCCTTTATAATTTCTGGTCTCTCTCAACCTTGTTATTCCCTCTGAAGTGTCTGACAAGTCAGGGTGATTTGTTTTATTCTCTACTTTTTCTTTTCTCTCTCCCACTCTCCCTCCCTCTCCTCTTCCTTGGCTCCTTAATAATAGTGGGGAACAAATCAAAGAATAATAATAGGTTGGCAAACCCAACCATGGAAGCAGCTCACGCTCCGCTCCACCTTCTGAAGAGTGTTTCATGTGTTTCGTGTTGCGGGGGCGCTAAAGGGCAAATTTCTCTCTTGTTTTTTTCTTTCTCTCTTCTTTCTTTTTCTCTTTCAGTAATCCCTGTTTAAAATATTCATAGCTAATCTGCGTTTACAATGTAATTACAGCAGGGGCTTTGAGTGATATTGACTGCTTCAGGACAGCTGGAACGCTCACTTAAAGCTTAATCTTGATTTAGCCGATTTGTGTGTGCATGAATAAGTAGAACAACAAGGCAACGATGTGTAATTCTGCACGGTCAGTTAAGATAAAGCTGCTTTTAATGTATCAGCAGGCACAGCCAAACAGAGAAAACCTAACATATTAAAATGCTTTTTGTTTGTGTCTCTCCTCTCTATTCTTCTCTTTCTTTCGCTCTTTCTCACTCTCTCTTTCTCAAATTTTCTCTCTCTCTCTAACTCTCTCTTTCTCTATCTCTCTCACTCGCCCCCCCCTCTCCCTCTCTCTCTCTCTCTCTCTCTCTAACTCCCTCTCTTTAACTCTCTCTCTTTTAAACTCTCTCTCTTTCTTTCTTTCATTTTTTCTTTCTTTCTTTTGTTCTCTCTCTCTCTCTCCCTCTCTCAATTGCATTTTCAATTTAAGGGGCTTCATTGTTATGGAAAACATATGTTTACATTGCCAAAGCAAGTGAAATAGATAATAAACAAAAGTGAAATAAACAAAAAGAAATTAACAGTGAACATTACACTCACAGAAGTTCCAAAATAATAAAGACATTTCAAATGTCATATTATGTCTATATACAGTGTTGTAATGATGTGCAAATAGTTAAAGTACAAAAGGGAAAATAAATAAACAAAAATATAGGTTGTATTTACAATGGTGTTTGTTCTTCACTGGTCACAAATCTTGCTGCTGTGATGGCACACTGTGGTATTTCACCCAATAGATATGGGAGTTTATCAAAATTGGATTTGTTTTCAGATTCTTTGTGGGTCTATGTAATCTGATGGAAATAGGTGTCTCTAAAATGGTCATACATTTTGCAGGAGGTTAGGAAGTGCAGCTCAGTTTCCACCTAATTATGTGGGCAGTGTGCACATAGCCTGTCTTCTCTTGAGAGCCAGGTCTGTCTCAAAACCAAGACTATGCTCACTGAGTCTGTGCATAGTTAAAGATTTCCTTCATTTTGGGTCAGTCACAGTGGTCAGGTATTCTGTTATGGGCCAAATAGCATTCTAGTTTTCTCAGGTTTTTTAAAATAAATTATTTCCAATGTGTCAAGTAATTATCTTTTTGTTTTCTCATGATTTGGTTGGGTCTAACTGTGTTGCTGTTCTGAAGCGCTGTGGGGTCTGTTTGTGTTTATGAACAGAGACCCAGGACCAGCTTGCTCTTCTCCAGGTTCATCTCTCTGTAGGTGATGGCTTTGTTATGGAAGGTTTGGGAAACGCTTCCTTTTAGGTGGTTGTAGAATTGAACAGCTATTTTCTGGATTTTGATAATTAGCGGGTATCGGCCTAATTCTGCTCTGCATGCATTATTTGGTGTTTAACGTTGTACACCGAGGATATTTTTGCAGAATTCTGTATGCCTAGTCTCAATTTGGTGTTTGTCCCATTTTGTGAATTATTGGGTGGTGAGTGGACCCCAGACCTCACAACCATAAAGGGCAGTGGGTTCTTTAACTGATTCAAGTATTTTTTGTGTGCTCTAGGGCAATGGTGTCTAGATGGAATTTGTATTCGTGGTCTCTCTCTCTCTCTATCTCGATGTCTCTCTCTCTCTCTCTCTCTCTCTCTCTCTCTCTCTCTCTCTCTGAGTTGTGTTTGTGCTCTTTTTCTGCAGGTAGATTATTCATTGTGCTTCAGGGTTTTGGGGCGATGCGTCCCTTTAAATGAACCACTTGCGTTTGTGACCTGTAATAAATGAGTTTGCAGTCAGTCGTGGAAGCTGTAAGGAGGCATCAGGGAGTGTGGGAATTTACACAGAGGGAGGTGAGAGAGAGAGGATGATAAAGGGAGGGATTGAAAGTGATTTCAGAGATTCTAGAGGGAATGGGATGCAGACTAATAGAATGAGAGAAAGAGAGGAAGATAAATGAGGGAAGGGAGGGTAGAGAAATAGAGGATGAGAGAGTGAGATAAGGTAAAGGAGAAAGTGAAGAGAGAGAGAGTGTGAGAGAGGGAGAGAGGAACCGAGAAAGAGAGAGAGATGGGGTGAAGGAGAGAGAGAAAGTCATGGAAACTGAGTAATCGCTCAGAGAGAAAGAGAGAGAGAGAGAAAGTCAGGGAAATGGAGTGATCGCTCAGAGAGAGAGAAAGAGAAAGTCAGGGAAACAGAGTGTTCGCTCAGAGAAAGAGAGAGAGAGAGAGAGAGAGAGAGAAAGTCAGGGAAACAGAGTGTTCGCTCAGAGAAAGAGAGAGAGAGAAAGTCAGGGAAACGGAGTGTTCGCTCAGAGACAGAGAGTTAGAGAGAGAGAAAGTCAGGGAAACGGAGTGTTCGCTCAGAGAAAGAGAGTTAGAGAGAGAGAAAGTCAGGGAAACAGAGTGTTCGCTCAGAGACAGAGAGTTAGAGAGAGAAAGTCAGGGAAACAGAGTGTTCGTGCAGAGAGAGAGAGAGAGAGAGAGAAAGTCAGGGAAACAGAGTGTTCGCTCAGAGAAAGAGAGAGAGAGAAAGTCAGGGAAACGGAGTGTTCGTGCAGAGAGAGAGTTAGAGAGAGAGAAAGTCAGGGAAACGGAGTGTTCGCTCAGAGACAGAGTGTTAGAGAGAGAGAAAGTCAGGGAAACAGAGTGTTCGCTCAGAGACAGAGAGTTAGAGAGAGAGAAAGTCAGGGAAACAGAGTGTTCGTGCAGAGAGAGAGTGCTTGAAAGTCAGGGAGACGGAGTGATTGCTCAGAGAGTCTGAGTGGCATGCAGTGACAGAAATAGCATGCGTAGTCAACAGCTCTATTGTTCAGCATCTCCCATGGCCCTGAGTTTAGAGGGCTGTGAACCTTGTGTCGCTCTGTGTCACTGTGTGCCAGCACAGCCAGCCTCTGCTACACACACACACACACACACACACACACACACACCACACACACACACACACACACACACACACACACACACACACACACACACACACACACACACACACACACACACACACGCACAAAACACTCTGTGCCAGCCTCCGCAGCCAGCGGGGCCTGACTGTCACCCGACTGTGGCTCCGGTGTGTGTGTGTGTGTGTGTGTGTGTGTGTGTGTGTGTGTGTGTGTGTGTGTGTGTGTGTGTGTGTGTGTGTGTGTGTGTGTGTGTGTGTGTGTGTGTGTGTGTGTGTGTGTGTGTGTGTGTGTGTGTGTAAGCACCAAGCAGTCACCTTGCAGCAGAGCAGAAATAGTGCAGCCCTCTATCCCTGCCTGGGTGTAAAGGTACATTAAGCACAGAATGAGGAGGGGAAAGGCAATTGACCTTGGCTGGGTGGCTGAGCTGGCTGCTTGGCTGGAGGTGTGTGTGTGTCTCTGTGTGTCTGTGTGTGTGGATGGTGATGATGATGATGATGATGCAAGGTGCAGGGAAAGTACCTTTGTTCAGAGAAGAGAAAACAGCCTGGTTAGGTGTAAGCAACAGAAACATGGTCATCTATATGGACAGCTTGCTATGATATAAACCCAACAATTGGCAAAGCTAAGATAGATAAGATTACATTTACATTTACGTCATTTAGATGATGTGTCTGGTCACTTTAATGTCATGAAGTGGTTCATGTTCAGGACGTGTATGAGTCTGTAATTGCATAGTAATTATACTCTTAGAATTATTTCAGAACTTATGTGCAATTCCTTTGTCCTGGAACTGAGATTAGCAAAATGAATTGGTTTGATTGATATGAAAAAGGTCATAATCATGACTCTTAAACAGCAAGATAGTGACTAGGTAAGGGAAGTGGTGGAAAGAAACAATGAGTTAGTGAGTGGAGGATGACAAAGAGGCAGCCCAGGCCCAAAGTCAACTGCCTGCTACCCCTGCTGTTACTGGTCGTTTACCTGAGACACTGGTACTTTATCACACCGACTGCTGCAGCTGCCCACAGTGGCCATGGACACACACACACACACACACACACACACACACACACACACACACACACACACACACACACACACACACACACACACACACACACACACACACACACACACACACACACACACACACACGTGCCCATTGCAAACAGACAGGGGTGTCATGCTGAGGTTCAAGCTGTTTATGTGCCCCCCACTCCTTCGTTCTATCGCTCCTCTCCTGCTAAGAGACATTATCCCCCCTAGCAAGGTGAACACCATGATGATGTAAGATCGTTTGTAGCAGTGAGTGAGAAAAAGAGTGCGAGAGGGGGGTGAGAGAAGGAGAGGGTGAAAGAGAGCGAGAGAGCGCGAGAGAGAGAGGGAGAGGGAGAAAGATGGAAGGAGAGGAGAAAGAGGGAGATTTTAATGGGGAAAGTGTTTCATTTTAGCTGTATGGAGAGGAGAGACTCACTCTGTGTCCCAATTGACACCCTATTCCCTATATAGTGCACTACGTTTGATCAGGGCCCATAGGGCTCTCACTAAAAGTAGTGCACTATATAGGAAATAGGGTGCCATTTGCCACGCAAAACCAGGCGTTCCGGCAGGCTAGGGGTTTTTAGCAGGGACAGACAGACAGGTGTGAAAGGGACATGGGTGAGGCTGGTTGGTCCCCAGGAGAGTTTGGCCACTATCACAGCTGCTGGACGACACATTAATCAAGCCTGGCCCTGGGGGAGAGCTGGGACGGTGACAGGGACACTTCATCCTAACACAGGACACAGGACAGGACAGCCATATACTGATAAGACAGACACACACTGCCTGTCTACTCTTCTGTTCTGTTCTCTTCCCTTCTCTTCCCCTTACAGAAAAAACACATGATTTCACATGTGGGAAAACAAGATTTCACATTCATTTTACATGTGAAATCATGTGAAAATGTGTTTTTGGAACACTTCACATGTTATCACGTTGTTTTACATGTTGTCACATTATCACATTAGCTTCACATGTTATCACATTGCTTTACATGTTGTCACATTATCACATTAACTTCACATGTTATCACATTGCTTTACATGTTGTCACATTATCACATTAACTTCACATGTTATCACATTGCTTTACATGTTGTCACAATAACTTCACATGTTATCACATTGTTTTACATGTTGTCACATTATCACATTAACTTCACATGTTATCACATTGCTTTACATGTTGTCACATGTTATCACAATAACTTCACATTATCACAATAACTTCACATTATCACAATAACTTTATGTGATCACATGTAAACATGTGTTTTTGGAACACTTCACATGTGAAATTCATGTGGTCTCTTCTAGTCTCTTCTTTTCTATTTTTTTCTTTTCTTTTCTCATCTCTTCTATCCTCTCCTTATCAACTCCCATATCCATCCTCCCTCTCTTTCTGCTGCTTGTCTCTCCCTGCTTTTCGTGGATGGCATGGGGTGATTGATTGATTCAGGTCCAACATGCCTGGGTTCATTTGGGGGCAGACCAAGGACGCTGTTAAATTAGTAATTTTGAAAGTAGCACTCACGAGCCAAAAGTGGTCTCTGAAAACAGCTTACTACGTCAGATATGTGCAGGTATGTGCACCACGTCATTGCTCTCTCTCTCTCTATATATCTGCTGTGTCCACTAAGCCATTGGGCCCGCTCTGCAACCTCATTGGATAACGCTGGGCAGGCCTCTTAATAGCTGTCACTCAAACGTGAGGCACTGAAGCTAAATAGGATAGAACACAAATTGCTAGGGGCTAGCCCACGTTGGGGGAAATGTAGGGGAAATGGTGCGGGACAGCTTCAAGAAAGCAGTCGCTTTCAAACTATGGATTTCATAGCTAATTGAGGTAAGACAGTGATTCTGCTCATAGATTATGCATGTCTGAACTACACATTGACACATCCAGCCCAAAGCGGGAGGTTTAAAAAAGACTTTCTTAGTTGCCAAAGTAGCAGAGCATGTCTTTAACCATGAAGCCCCAATGTGTGTCTGTGCGAACAGCCCCAATGTGTTACAGACAGAATAAGGTGTCTGTGTGAACAGCCCCAATGTGTTACAGTCAGGATAAGGTGTCTGTGTGAACAGCCCCAATGTGTTACAGACAGGATAAGGGGTCTGTGCGAACAGCCCCAATGTGTTACAGACAGAATAAGGTGTCTGTGCAACAGCCCCAATGTGTTACAGACAGAATAAGGTGTCTGTGCAACAACCCCAATGTGTTACAGACAGGATAAGGTGTCTGTGTGAACAGCCCCAATGTGTTACAGACAGGATAAGGTGTCTGTGCAACAGCCCCAATGTGTTACAGACAGGATAAGGTGTCTGTGCAACAGCCCCAATGTGTTACAGACAGAATAAGGTGTCTGTGTGAACAGCCCCAATGTGTTACAGACAGGAAAAGGTGTCTGTGCGAACAGCCCCAATGTGTTACAGACAGGATAAGGTGTCTGTGCAACAGCCCCAATGTGTTACAGATAGGATTAGGTGTCTGTGTGAACAGCCCCAATGTGTTACAGACAGGATAAGGTGTCTGTGCAACAGCCCCAATGTGTTACAGACAGGATAAGGTGTCTGTGTGAACAGCCCCAATGTGTTACAGACAGGATAAGGTGTCTGTGCAACAGCCACGTTACTTCAAATTAGAGTGCAGTCACAACTCACAGCTCTTAGTTTTCTATAACTATGTTCCTCTACCTATACACAAACTCTATGTCCTCCTGGGCAGTAGCTGCTCAGTGTGCTCTGTGAGCAGTGGCAAAGGTAGAAACAGTATCTACCCCTGTGTGTTCTGGGGGCTCAGACATAAGTAGAGAGTGTGACAGGTAGAGACAGTGGGACAGGTAGAGACAGGTCGAGACAGTGGGACAGGTAAAGACAGTGTGACAGGTAGAGACAGGTAGCGACAGGTAGAGACAGTGTGACAGGTAGAGACAGTAGGACAGGTAGAGACAGGTAGAGACAGTGGGACAGGTAGAGGCAGTGAGACAGGTAGAGACAGTGGGACAGGTAGAGACAGGTCGAGACAGTGGAACAGGTAAAGACAGTGTGACAGGTAGAGACAGGTAGCGACAGTGGGACAGGTAGAGACAGTGTGACAGGTAGAGACAGGTAGAGACAGTGGGACAGGTTCGAGACAGTGGGACAGGTAGAGGCAGTGAGACAGGTAGAGACAGTGGGACAGGTAGCGACAGTGGGACAGGTCAAGACAAGTAGAGACCGTGTGACAGGTAGAGACAGTGGGACAGGTAGAGACAGTGTGACAGGTAGAGACAGTGGGACAGGTAGAGACAGTGTGACAGGTAGAGACAGTAGGACAGGTATAGACAGGTAGAGACAGTGGGACAGGTAGAGACAGGTAGATACCGTGGGACCGGTAGAGACAGTGTGACAGGTAGAGACAGGTAGAGACAGTGTGACAGGTAGAGACAGGTAGAGACAGTGGGACAGGTAGAGACAGGTAGAGACAGTGGGACAGGTAGAGACAGTGGGACAGGTAGAGACAGGTAGAGACAGTGGGACAGGTTGAGACAGGTAGAGACAGTGGGACAGATAGAGACAGTGGGACAGGCTAAGACAAGTAGAGACAGTGCGACAGGTAGAGACAGTGGGACAGGTAGATACAGTGGGACAGGTAGAGACAGGTAGAAACAGGTAGAGACAGTGGGACAGGTAGAGACAGTAGGACAGGTAGAGACAGTGGGACCGGTAGAGAAAGTGGGACAGTCGGAGACAGTGGGACCAGTAGAGAAAGTGGGACAGGGGGAGACAGTGGGACAGGTAGGGACAGTACGACAGGTGGGGACAGTGGGACAGGTATAAACTATGGGACAGGTAGATACAGCGAGACAGGTAGAGACAGCGGGACAGGTAACACACTGTAACAGGGAGAGACAGAGGGACAGAGAGAGACAGAGGGACAAGGAGAGACAGTGGGACAGGTAGAGACAGGGACAGGTAGAGACAGTAGGACAGGTAGAGACAGTGGGACAGTTAGTTAAAATGGAACAGGTAGATACAGTGGGACAGGTATAGACAGTGTGACAGGAATATACAGTGGACCAGGTAGAGACAGTGGGCCAGGTAAAAAACAATGGGACAGGAAGAGACAGTGGGACAGCTAGTTAAGATGGGCCAGGTAGAGACAGTGGGCCAGGTAAAAACAATGGGACAGGTTAAGACAGCGGGACAGGTAGAGACAGCGAGACAGGTAGAGACAGTGTAACAGGGAGAGACAGAGGGACAGAGAGAGACAGAGGGACAGGGAGAGACCGTGGGACAGGAAGGACAGAGGGACAGGTAGAGACATTGTCCTCCCCAGGCCAGTGTGTGCCCAGAGCTGAAGCTGTGTGTTCTCTCTAGGGGCCCCTCCCGGTAAGAGAACACCATTTTAACGGAGGGCCAGGAAACAAGGGTTGGACGAGGAGCCAGGGTTGGTTAGAGAACAAGGAGGACAGTGTCTTTTGGTTTCGTCCCAAATGGCACCCTATTCCCTTTATAGTGCACTACTTCTGACCAGGGCCCATAGAGTGGCATTTGGGATGCCAGCTCACTAAGGAGTATCCTCACTAAGGAGTATCCTCACTAAGGAGCTTCCACGTTCACATGACTGGTGATGAGGCGGCTGATACCTTGAGAGAACCGAGTCCTTGGCTGGCTCTGTCTTTGCGTACGTGAGACATCATATTACTCTGTGTATGTCCCAAATGGCACCCTATTCCCTTTGTAATGCACTACGTACAGTATTTGGGGCCTTGATCAACAGTAATGCACTTTATAAGGAATAGGGTGCCACAACTGAGATTTCATACTATCCGTTGAGTCAGTCTTATCTGTTTGGTAAATGGTTGGGCTATGAGAGAATGCTGCCTTGT